>NW_027139281.1:300000-430338 GCF_035084215.1 Heptranchias perlo
CTCAAACCAAACAGCACGCCAAGATCTGACAGAGTCACTCGATTCATCAGGACCTGAATATCATCGGCCTTTGAATGTGGAAGGAGAAATGTTTGTCTGTTCTAACTGTGGGAGAAGATTTCAAACATCAGTGTGAGTGGGAAAGCACCGAGACACACACACCCGAGTGAGAGTGTTCCAGTGCACTGACTGTGGAAAGAGCTTTAACCAGTTACACAGCCTGAAAAAACATCACACCATTCACAGCGGGGAGAAACCGTACACGTGTTCTGTGTGTGCACGAGGCTTCAACTGATCATCAAACCTGGAGAGACACAAGGACACCCGGACCATGGAGAAACCGTGGAAATGTGGGGACTGTGGGAAGGGATTCAATTACCCTTCAGAGCTGGAAATTCATCGACGCACTCACACTGGGGAGAGACCATTCTCCTGCTCTGTGTGTAATAAGAGATTCACTCGGTCATCCCACCTGCTGATACACCAGCGAGTTCACACTGGGGAGAGGCCGTTCTCCTGCTCCGTGTGTGGGAAGAAATTCACTCATTCTTCCACCCTGCTGAGACACCAGCGAGTTCACTCCGATGAGAGACCGTTTAAATGTTCTGACTGTGAGAAGAGGTTTAAAAGCAAAAGGAATCTGCTGACACACCAACGCACTCACACTGGGGAGAGGCCGCTCACCTGCTCCGTGTGAGGGAAGGGATTCACTATTTCATCCAAACTGCTGACACACCAACTTGTTCACACTGGGGAGAGACCTTTTTAATGTTCTGACTGCACGAAGAGCTCTAAATACAGATACAAATTGTGAAGACATCGACACACTCCCGCCAGGGAGAGGCCGTTCACCTGCTCCCTGTGTAAGAAGAGATTTACTCGGTCATCACACCTACTGAGACACCAGTGAGTTCACACTGACAAGAGACCTCTGAAATATTCTGACTGTGAGAAGGGCTTTAAAACAAATGATCTGAAACACCAACACACTGACACTGGGGAGAGACTGTTCACCTGCTCCGTGTGTGGGAAGGGATTCACGAATTCATCCCACCTTCTGAGATATCAACTTGTTCACACTATTGAGTGACCTTTTAATGCAGTAACTTTGAGAACAGCTTTAAAAGCAGAAATGAACTGCTGACACATCAACTCACGCACATTGTGCAGAGACTGTTCACCTGCTCCGTGTGTGGGAAGGGATTCACTCAGTCATCACATGTGCTGAGACACCAGCGAGTTCACAAGTGACTGCAGGGGTTGGATTCTGCAGTTAATCACATCCAGGACTGAACTACGGTGTTTAGAGTCAGGAAGAACAACGTGTAAGGATTAACCCATTAACAGATAGAATTTAGTATAATTATAATCAATAGTAGAAGTAGAACAAAATGTGCTGTGAATCTATGTATCTATAAATGTAAACTGTACTGTGTATTAATATAGAATGAACCATGTAACGTGTATTCAATAAGAAAGTGCTGGTGGGCCGAGAAGGATGCATGATGGTTATTATAGTCAAGTTTGCAGTTAAAACTAAAAGGATGCTGACAACAGTAAAGTGGGAATGAACAGACGTAAGGGAGGAATGTGCTGTAATAGCATAATGTCTAAAAGACATGCAGATAAAGGGACTGAAGGTTCATTAAATCAAGGAGTCACTCAGGCTCAGGCCTCTCCATCTCGAGCCTCCACAAGCCAGTCAGTAGAAGTCTGTTTATACAAACGGTTCTGTGAAGGCTGGCAATGTAAACTCTAAATAAGGTTCTGTTAAGTCTGTAACAACAATGCACGGATGGGACCAGGAGTTATGCTTGGAATGTAACTTCTGAAGGTTGAGAGACATGAATAATGGTCAGGCTGAGAGATGTGGATGTGAGAGTGAACTGCTCATAAACTGAAAAAGGGAATAAGAAGAGACCTCAAAAGCTGAGGAAGGCGCACAAGATTCTGGCAAGGAAGAAGAGAACTTTTCAGTCAACAGATCACAGCAAGAGAGAGAGAGAGACCGCACCGTAGTCACTTGGAGGGATAGAGAGAGAGAGAGAGAGACCGCACTGTAGTCACTTGGAGGGATAGAGAGAGAGAGAGAGAGAGAGACCGCACCGTAGTCACTTGGAGGGATGGAGAGAGAGAGAGAGAGACCGCACCGTAGTCACTTGGAGGGAGAGAGAGAGAGACCGCACCATAGTCACTTGGAGGGAGAGAGAGAGAGAGACAGACCGCACCGTAGTCACTTGGAGGGATAGAGAGAGAGAGAGAGAGACACCGCACCGTAGTCACTTGGAGGGATAGAGAGAGAGAGAGAGAGAGACCGCACCATAGTCACTTGGAGGGATAGAGAGAGAGAGAGAGAGACCGCACTGTAGTCACTTGGAGGGATAGAGAGAGAGAGAGAGAGACCGCACCGTAGTCACTTGGAGGGATGGAGAGAGAGAGAGAGAGACCGCACCGTAGTCACTTGGAGGGATAGAGAGAGAGAGAGAGACCGCACCATAGTCACTTGGAGGGAGAGAGAGAGAGACAGACCGCACCGTAGTCACTTGGAGGGATAGAGAGAGAGAGAGACCGCACCGTAGTCACTTGGAGGGATAGAGAGAGAGAGACCGCACCGTAGTCACTTGGAGGGATAGAGGGAGAGAGAGAGACCGCACCATAGTCACTTGGAGGGAGAGAGAGAGAGACAGACCGCACCGTAGTCACTTGAAGGGATAGAGAGAGAGAGAGAGAGAGAGACCGCACCGTAGTCACTTGGAGGGATAGAGAGAGAGAGAGAGAGACCGCACCATAGTCACTTGGAGGGATAGAGAGAGAGAGAGAGAGACCGCACCGTAGTCACTTGGAGGGACAGAGAGAGAGAGAGAGAGACCGCACCATAGTCACTTGGAGGGATAGAGAGAGAGAGAGAGAGACCGCACCGTAGTCACTTGGAGGGACAGAGAGAGAGAGAGAGAGAGACCGCACCGTAGTCACTTGGAGGGATAGAGAGAGAGAGAGAGAGACCGCACCATAGTCACTTGGAGGGATAGAGAGAGAGAGAGAGAGACCGCACCATAGTCACTTGGAGGGATAGAGAGAGAGAGAGACCGCACCGTAGTCATTTGGAGGGATAGAGAGAGAGAGAGAGATAGACCGCACCGTAGTCACTTGGAGGGATAGAGAGAGAGAGAGAGATAGACCGCACCGTAGTCACTTGGAGGGATAGAGAGAGAGAGAGAGAGACTGCACCGTAGTCACTTGGAGGGATAGAGAGAGAGAGAGAGACCGCACCATAGTCACTTGGAGGGATCGAGAGAGAGAGAGAGACCGCACCGTAGTCACTTGGAGGGATAGAGAGAGAGAGAGAGAGACCGCACTGTAGTCACTTGGAGGGATAGAGAGAGAGAGAGAGACCGCACCATAGTCACTTGGAGGGACAGAGAGAGAGAGAGAGAGAGACCGCAGCGTAGTCACTTGGAGGGATAGAGAGAGAGAGAGAGACCTCACCATAGTCACTTGGAGGGAGAGAGAGAGAGACAGACCGCACCGTAGTCACTTGGAGGGATAGAGAGAGAGAGAGGGAGACCGCACCATAGTCACTTGGAGGGATAGAGAGAGAGAGAGAGAGACCGTACCGTAGTCACTTGGAGGGATAGAGGGAGAGAGAGAGACCGCACCATAGTCACTTGGAGGGAGAGAGAGAGAGACAGACCGCACCGTAGTCACTTGGAGGGATAGAGAGAGAGAGAGAGAGACCGCACCGTAGTCACTTGGAGGGATAGAGAGAGAGAGAGAGAGACCGCACCATAGTCACTTGGAGGGATAGAGAGAGAGAGAGACCGCACCGTAGTCACTTGGAGGGATAGAGAGAGAGAGAGACCGCACCATAGTCACTTGGAGGGATAGAGAGAGAGAGAGAGAGAGACCGCACCGTAGTCACTTGGAGGGACAGAGAGAGAGAGAGAGAGAGACCGCACCGTAGTCACTTGGAGGCATAGAGAGAGAGAGAGAGAGACCGCACCATAGTCACTTGGAGGGATAGAGAGAGAGAGAGAGAGACCGCACCATAGTCACTTGGAGGGATAGAGAGAGAGAGAGAGACCGCACCGTAGTCATTTGGAGGGATAGAGAGAGAGAGAGAGAGAGACCGCACCGTAGTCACTTGGAGGGATAGAGAGAGAGAGAGAGACTGCACCGTAGTCACTTGGAGGGATAGAGAGAGAGAGAGAGAGAGAGACCGCACCACAGTCACTTGGAGGGATAGAGGGAGAGAGAGAGAGAGACCGCACCGTAGTCACTTGGAGGGATAGAGAGAGAGAGAGAGAGACCGCACCGTAGTCACTTGGAGGGATAGAGAGAGAGAGAGAGAGAGACCGCAGCGTAGTCACTTGGAGGGATAGAGAGAGAGAGAGAGAGACCGCACCGTAGTCACTTGGAGGGATAGAGAGAGAGCGAGAGAGACCGCACCGTAGTCACTTGGAGGGATAGAGAGAGAGAGAGAGAGAGACCGCACCGTAGTCACTTGGAGGGATAGAGAGAGAGAGAGAGAAAGACCGCACCGTAGTCACTTGGAGGGATAGAGAGAGAGAGAGAGAGACCGCACCGTAGTCACTTGGAGGGATAGAGAGAGAGAGAGAGAGAGACCGCACCGTAGTCACTTGGAGGGATAGAGAGAGAGAGAGAGACCGCAGCGTAGTCACTTGGAGGGATAGAGAGAGAGAGAGAGAGACCGCACCGTAGTCACTTGGAGGGATAGAGAGAGAGAGAGAGAGACACCGCACCGTAGTCACTTGGAGGGACAGAGAGAGAGAGAGACCACACCGTAGTCACTTGGAGGGATAGAGAGAGAGAGAGAGAGAGACCGCACCGTAGTCACTTGGAGGGATAGAGAGAGAGAGAGAGAGAGACCGCACCGTAGTCACTTGGAGGGATAGAGAGACAGAGAGAGAGAGACCGCACCGTAGTCACTTGGAGGGATAGAGAGAGAGAGAGAGAGAGAGGCCGCACCGTAGTCACTTGGAGGGATAGAGAGAGAGAGAGAGAGACCGCTCCGTTGTCACTTGGAGGGACAGAGAGAGAGAGAGAGACCGCAGCGTAGTCACTTGGAGGAATAGAGAGAGAGAGAGAGAGACCGCACCGTAGTCACTTGGAGGGATAGAGAGAGAGAGAGAGAGAGATACCGCACCGTAGTCACTTGGAGGGATAGAGGGAGAGAGAGAGAGAGAGACCGCACCGTAGTCACTTGGAGGGACAGAGAGAGAGAGAGAGAGACCGCACCGTAGTCACTTGGAGGGATAGAGAGAGAGAGAGAGAGACCGCACCGTAGTCACTTGGAGGGATAGAGAGAGAGACCGCACCGTAGTAACTTGGAGGGATAGAGAGAGAGAGAGAGAGAGACCGCACCGTAGTCACTTGGAGGGATAGAGAGAGAGAGAGAGAGACCGCACTGTAGTCACTTGGAGGGATAGAGAGAGAGAGAGAGAGACCGCACCGTAGTCACTTGGAGGGATGGAGAGAGAGAGAGAGAGACCGCACCGTAGTCACTTGGAGGGAGAGAGAGAGAGACCGCACCATAGTCACTTGGAGGGAGAGAGAGAGAGAGACAGACCGCACCGTAGTCACTTGGAGGGATAGAGAGAGAGAGAGAGAGACACCGCACCGTAGTCACTTGGAGGGATAGAGAGAGAGAGAGAGAGAGACCGCACCATAGTCACTTGGAGGGATAGAGAGAGAGAGAGAGAGACCGCACTGTAGTCACTTGGAGGGATAGAGAGAGAGAGAGAGAGACCGCACCGTAGTCACTTGGAGGGATGGAGAGAGAGAGAGAGAGACCGCACCGTAGTCACTTGGAGGGATAGAGAGAGAGAGAGAGACCGCACCATAGTCACTTGGAGGGAGAGAGAGAGAGACAGACCGCACCGTAGTCACTTGGAGGGATAGAGAGAGAGAGAGACCGCACCGTAGTCACTTGGAGGGATAGAGAGAGAGAGACCGCACCGTAGTCACTTGGAGGGATAGAGGGAGAGAGAGAGACCGCACCATAGTCACTTGGAGGGAGAGAGAGAGAGACAGACCGCACCGTAGTCACTTGAAGGGATAGAGAGAGAGAGAGAGAGAGAGACCGCACCGTAGTCACTTGGAGGGATAGAGAGAGAGAGAGAGAGACCGCACCATAGTCACTTGGAGGGATAGAGAGAGAGAGAGAGAGACCGCACCGTAGTCACTTGGAGGGACAGAGAGAGAGAGAGAGAGACCGCACCATAGTCACTTGGAGGGATAGAGAGAGAGAGAGAGAGACCGCACCGTAGTCACTTGGAGGGACAGAGAGAGAGAGAGAGAGAGACCGCACCGTAGTCACTTGGAGGGATAGAGAGAGAGAGAGAGAGACCGCACCATAGTCACTTGGAGGGATAGAGAGAGAGAGAGAGAGACCGCACCATAGTCACTTGGAGGGATAGAGAGAGAGAGAGACCGCACCGTAGTCATTTGGAGGGATAGAGAGAGAGAGAGAGATAGACCGCACCGTAGTCACTTGGAGGGATAGAGAGAGAGAGAGAGATAGACCGCACCGTAGTCACTTGGAGGGATAGAGAGAGAGAGAGAGAGACTGCACCGTAGTCACTTGGAGGGATAGAGAGAGAGAGAGAGACCGCACCATAGTCACTTGGAGGGATCGAGAGAGAGAGAGAGACCGCACCGTAGTCACTTGGAGGGATAGAGAGAGAGAGAGAGAGACCGCACTGTAGTCACTTGGAGGGATAGAGAGAGAGAGAGAGACCGCACCATAGTCACTTGGAGGGACAGAGAGAGAGAGAGAGAGAGACCGCAGCGTAGTCACTTGGAGGGATAGAGAGAGAGAGAGAGACCTCACCATAGTCACTTGGAGGGAGAGAGAGAGAGACAGACCGCACCGTAGTCACTTGGAGGGATAGAGAGAGAGAGAGGGAGACCGCACCATAGTCACTTGGAGGGATAGAGAGAGAGAGAGAGAGACCGTACCGTAGTCACTTGGAGGGATAGAGGGAGAGAGAGAGACCGCACCATAGTCACTTGGAGGGAGAGAGAGAGAGACAGACCGCACCGTAGTCACTTGGAGGGATAGAGAGAGAGAGAGAGAGACCGCACCGTAGTCACTTGGAGGGATAGAGAGAGAGAGAGAGAGACCGCACCATAGTCACTTGGAGGGATAGAGAGAGAGAGAGACCGCACCGTAGTCACTTGGAGGGATAGAGAGAGAGAGAGACCGCACCATAGTCACTTGGAGGGATAGAGAGAGAGAGAGAGAGAGACCGCACCGTAGTCACTTGGAGGGACAGAGAGAGAGAGAGAGAGAGACCGCACCGTAGTCACTTGGAGGCATAGAGAGAGAGAGAGAGAGACCGCACCATAGTCACTTGGAGGGATAGAGAGAGAGAGAGAGAGACCGCACCATAGTCACTTGGAGGGATAGAGAGAGAGAGAGAGACCGCACCGTAGTCATTTGGAGGGATAGAGAGAGAGAGAGAGAGAGAGACCGCACCGTAGTCACTTGGAGGGATAGAGAGAGAGAGAGAGACTGCACCGTAGTCACTTGGAGGGATAGAGAGAGAGAGAGAGAGAGAGACCGCACCACAGTCACTTGGAGGGATAGAGGGAGAGAGAGAGAGAGACCGCACCGTAGTCACTTGGAGGGATAGAGAGAGAGAGAGAGAGACCGCACCGTAGTCACTTGGAGGGATAGAGAGAGAGAGAGAGAGAGACCGCAGCGTAGTCACTTGGAGGGATAGAGAGAGAGAGAGAGAGACCGCACCGTAGTCACTTGGAGGGATAGAGAGAGAGCGAGAGAGACCGCACCGTAGTCACTTGGAGGGATAGAGAGAGAGAGAGAGAGAGACCGCACCGTAGTCACTTGGAGGGATAGAGAGAGAGAGAGAGAAAGACCGCACCGTAGTCACTTGGAGGGATAGAGAGAGAGAGAGAGAGACCGCACCGTAGTCACTTGGAGGGATAGAGAGAGAGAGAGAGAGAGACCGCACCGTAGTCACTTGGAGGGATAGAGAGAGAGAGAGAGACCGCAGCGTAGTCACTTGGAGGGATAGAGAGAGAGAGAGAGAGACCGCACCGTAGTCACTTGGAGGGATAGAGAGAGAGAGAGAGAGACACCGCACCGTAGTCACTTGGAGGGACAGAGAGAGAGAGAGACCACACCGTAGTCACTTGGAGGGATAGAGAGAGAGAGAGAGAGAGACCGCACCGTAGTCACTTGGAGGGATAGAGAGAGAGAGAGAGAGAGACCGCACCGTAGTCACTTGGAGGGATAGAGAGACAGAGAGAGAGAGACCGCACCGTAGTCACTTGGAGGGGTAGAGAGAGAGAGAGAGAGAGAGGCCGCACCGTAGTCACTTGGAGGGATAGAGAGAGAGAGAGAGAGACCGCTCCGTTGTCACTTGGAGGGACAGAGAGAGAGAGAGAGACCGCAGCGTAGTCACTTGGAGGAATAGAGAGAGAGAGAGAGAGACCGCACCGTAGTCACTTGGAGGGATAGAGAGAGAGAGAGAGAGAGATACCGCACCGTAGTCACTTGGAGGGATAGAGGGAGAGAGAGAGAGAGAGACCGCACCGTAGTCACTTGGAGGGACAGAGAGAGAGAGAGAGAGACCGCACCGTAGTCACTTGGAGGGATAGAGAGAGAGAGAGAGAGACCGCACCGTAGTCACTTGGAGGGATAGAGAGAGAGACCGCACCGTAGTAACTTGGAGGGATAGAGAGAGAGAGAGAGAGAGACCGCACCGTAGTCACTTGGAGGGATAGAGAGAGAGAGAGAGAGACCGCACCGTAGTCACTTGGAGGGATAGAGAGAGAGAGAGAGAGACCGCACCGTAGTCACTTGGAGGGATAGAGAGAGAGAGAGAGAGAGACCGCACCGTAGTCACTTGGAGGGACAGAGAGAGAGAGAGAGAGAGACCGCAGCGTAGTCACTTGGATAGAGAGAGAGAGAGAGAGAGACTGCACCGCAGTCACTTGGAGGGACAGAGAGAGAGAGAGACCGCACCGTAGTCACTTGGAGGGATAGAGAGAGAGAGAGAGAGACCGCACCGTAGTCACTTGGAGGGATAGAGAGAGAGAGAGAGACCGCACCGTAGTCACTTGGAGGGACAGAGAGAGAGAGAGAGAGACCGCACCGTAGTCACTTGGAGGGATAGAGAGAGAGAGAGAGAGACCGCACTGCAGTCACTTGGAGGGATGGAGAGAGAGAGACAGAGACCGCACCGTAGTCACTTGGAGGGATAGAGAGAGAGAGAGAGAGACCGCACCGTAGTCACTTGGAGGGATAGAGGGAGAGAGAGAGAGAGACCGCACCATAGTGACTTGGAGGGACAGAGAGAGAGAGAGAGAGACCGCACCGTAGTCACTTGGAGGGATAGAGAGAGAGAGAGAGAGACCGCACCGTAGTCACTTGGAGGGATAGAGAGAGAGAGAGAGAGAGACCGCACCGTAGTCACTTGGAGGGACAGAGAGAGAGAGAGAGAGAGACCGCAGCGTAGTCACTTGGAGGGATAGAGAGAGAGAGAGAGAGAGACCGCACCGCAGTCACTTGGAGGGACAGAGAGAGAGAGAGACCGCACCGTAGTCACTTGGAGGGACAGAGAGAGAGAGAGACCACACCGTAGTCACTTGGAGGGATAGAGAGAGAGAGAGAGAGAGACCGCACCGTAGTCACTTGGAGGGATAGAGAGAGAGAGAGAGAGAGACCGCACCGTAGTCACTTGGAGGGATAGAGAGACAGAGAGAGAGAGACCGCACCGTAGTCACTTGGAGGGATAGAGAGAGAGAGAGACCGCACCGTAGTCACTTGGAGGGATAGAGAGAGAGAGAGAGAGACCGCTCCGTAGTCACTTGGAGGGACAGAGAGAGAGAGAGAGACCGCAGCGTAGTCACTTGGAGGAATAGAGAGAGAGAGAGAGAGACCGCACCGTAGTCACTTGGATGGATAGAGAGAGAGAGAGAGAGACCGCACCATAGTCACTTGGAGGGATCGAGGGAGAGAGAGAGAGAGAGACCGCACCGTAGTCACTTGGAGGGACAGAGAGAGAGAGAGAGAGACCGCACCGTAGTCACTTGGAGGGATAGAGAGAGAGAGAGAGAGACCGCACCGTAGTCACTTGGAGGGATAGAGAGAGAGACCGCACCGTAGTCACTTGGAGGGATAGAGAGAGAGAGAGAGAGACCGCACCATAGTCACTTGGAGGGATAGAGAGAGAGAGAGACCGCACCGTAGTCACTTGGAGGGACAGAGAGAGAGAGAGAGAGACCGCACCATAGTCACTTGGAGGGATAGAGAGAGAGAGAGAGAGAGACCGCACCGTAGTCACTTGGAGGGACAGAGAGAGAGAGAGAGAGAGACCGCACCGTAATCACTTGGAGGGATAGAGAGAGAGAGAGAGAGACCGCACCATAGTCACTTGGAGGGATAGAGAGAGAGAGAGAGAGACCGCACCATAGTCACTTGGAGGGATAGAGAGAGAGAGAGAGACCGCACCGTTGTCATTTGGAGGGATAGAGAGAGAGAGAGAGAGAGACCGCACCGTAGTCACTTGGAGGGTTAGAGAGAGAGAGAGAGACCGCACCGTAGTCACTTGGAGGGATAGAGAGAGAGAGAGAGAGAGAGACCGCACCACAGTCACTTGGAGGGATAGAGGGAGAGAGAGAGAGAGACCGCACCGTAGTCACTTGGAGGGATAGAGAGAGAGAGAGAGAGACCGCACCGTAGTCACTTGGAGGGATAGAGAGAGAGAGAGAGAGAGACCGCAGCGTAGTCACTTGGAGGGATAGAGAGAGAGAGAGAGAGACCGCACCGTAGTCACTTGGAGGGATAGAGAGAGAGCGAGAGAGACCGCACCGTAGTCACTTGGAGGGATAGAGAGAGAGAGAGAGAGAGACCGCACCGTAGTCACTTGGAGGGATAGAGAGAGAGAGAGAGAAAGACCGCACCGTAGTCACTTGGAGGGATAGAGAGAGAGAGAGAGAGACCGCACCGTAGTCACTTGGAGGGATAGAGAGAGAGAGAGAGAGAGACCGCACCGTAGTCACTTGGAGGGATAGAGAGAGAGAGAGAGACCGCAGCGTAGTCACTTGGAGGGATAGAGAGAGAGAGAGAGAGACCGCACCGTAGTCACTTGGAGGGATAGAGAGAGAGAGAGAGAGACCGCACCGTAGTCACTTGGAGGGATAGAGAGAGAGAGAGAGAGACACCGCACCGTAGTCACTTGGAGGGACAGAGAGAGAGAGAGACCACACCGTAGTCACTTGGAGGGATAGAGAGAGAGAGAGAGAGAGACCGCACCGTAGTCACTTGGAGGGATAGAGAGAGAGAGAGAGAGAGACCGCACCGTAGTCACTTGGAGGGATAGAGAGACAGAGAGAGAGAGACCGCACCGTAGTCACTTGGAGGGATAGAGAGAGAGAGAGAGAGAGAGAGATCGCACCGTAGTCACTTGGAGGGATAGAGAGAGAGAGAGAGAGACCGCTCCGTAGTCACTTGGAGGGACAGAGAGAGAGAGAGAGACCGCAGCGTAGTCACTTGGAGGGATAGAGAGAGAGAGAGAGAGAGAGATCGCACCGTAGTCACTTGGAGGGATAGAGAGAGAGAGAGAGAGACCGCTCCGTAGTCACTTGGAGGGACAGAGAGAGAGAGAGAGAGAGACCGCACCGTAGTCACTTGGAGGGACAGAGAGAGAGAGAGAGAGAGACCGCAGCGTAGTCACTTGGAGGGATAGAGAGAGAGAGAGAGAGAGACCGCACCGCAGTCACTTGGAGGGACAGAGAGAGAGAGAGACCGCACCGTAGTCACTTGGAGGGACAGAGAGAGAGAGAGACCACACCGTAGTCACTTGGAGGGATAGAGAGAGAGAGAGAGAGAGACCGCACCGTAGTCACTTGGAGGGATAGAGAGAGAGAGAGAGAGAGACCGCACCGTAGTCACTTGGAGGGATAGAGAGACAGAGAGAGACCGCACCGTAGTCACTTGGAGGGATAGAGAGAGAGAGAGAGAGACCGCTCCGTAGTCACTTGGAGGGACAGAGAGAGAGAGAGAGACTGCAGCGTAGTCACTTGGAGGAATAGAGAGAGAGAGAGAGAGACCGCACCGTAGTCACTTGGACGGATAGAGAGAGAGAGAGAGAGACCGCACCGTAGTCACTTGGAGGGATAGAGGGAGAGAGAGAGAGAGAGACCGCACCGTAGTCACTTGGAGGGACAGAGAGAGAGAGAGAGAGACCGCACCGTAGTCACTTGGAGGGATAGAGAGAGAGAGAGAGAGACCGCACCGTAGTCACTTGGAGGGATAGAGAGAGAGACCGCACCGTAGTCACTTGGACGGATAGAGAGAGAGAGAGAGAGAGACCGCACCGTAGTCACTTGGAGGGAGAGAGAGAGAGAGAGACCGCACCGTAGTCACTTGGAGGGATAGAGAGAGAGAGAGAGAGACCGCACCGTAGTCACTTGGAGGGATAGAGAGAGAGAGAGAGAGAGACCGCACCGTAGTCACTTGGAGGGACAGAGAGAGAGAGAGAGAGAGACCGCAGCGTAGTCACTTGGAGGGATAGAGAGAGAGAGAGAGAGAGACCGCACCGCAGTCACTTGGAGGGACAGAGAGAGAGAGAGACCGCATCGTAGTCACTTGGAGGGATAGAGAGAGAGAGAGAGAGACCGCACCGTAGTCACTTGGAGGGATAGAGAGAGAGAGAGAGACCGCACCGTAGTCACTTGGAGGGACAGAGAGAGAGAGAGAGAGACCGCACCGTAGTCACTTGGAGGGATAGAGAGAGAGAGAGAGAGACCGCACTGTAGTCACTTGGAGGGATAGAGAGAGAGAGACAGAGACCGCACCGTAGTCACTTGCAGGGATAGAGAGAGAGAGAGAGAGACCGCACCGTAGTCACTTGGAGGGATAGAGAGAGAGAGAGAGAGAGACCACACCGTAGTCACTTGGAGGGATAGAGGGAGAGAGAGAGAGAGACCGCACCGTAGTCACTTGGAGGGACAGAGAGAGAGAGAGAGAGAGAGACCGCACCATAGTCACTTGGAGGGATAGAGAGAGAGAGAGAGAGACCGCACCGTAGTCACTTGGAGGGATAGAGAGAGAGAGAGAGAGAGACCGCACCGTAGTCACTTGGAGGGACAGAGAGAGAGAGAGAGAGAGACCGCAGCGTAGTCACTTGGAGGGATAGAGAGAGAGAGAGAGAGACCGCACCGCAGTCACTTGGAGGGACAGAGAGAGAGAGAGACCGCACCGTAGTCACTTGGAGGGATAGAGAGAGAGAGAGAGAGACCGCACCGTAGTCACTTGGAGGGATAGAGAGAGAGAGAGAGAGAGAGACCGCACCATAGTCACTTGGAGGGACAGAGAGAGAGAGAGAGAGACCGCACCGTAGTCACTTGGAGGGATAGAGAGAGAGAGAGAGAGACCGCACTGTAGTCACTTGGAGGGATAGAGAGAGAGAGACAGAGACCGCACCGTAGTGACTTGGAGGGATAGAGAGAGAGAGACAGAGACCGCACCGTAGTCACTTGGAGGGATAGAGAGAGAGAGAGAGAGAGAGAGAGAGAGACCGCACCGTAGTCACTTGGAGGGATAGAGAGAGAGAGAGAGAGAGACCGCACCGTAGTCACTTGGAGGGATAGAGAGAGAGAGAGAGAGAGACCGCACTGTAGTCACTTGGAGGGATAGAGAGAGAGAGAGAGAGAGACCGCACTGTAGTCACTTGGAGGGATAGAGATAGAGAGAGAGAGACCGCACCGTAGTCACTTGGAGGGATAGAGAGAGAGAGAGAGAGACCGCACCGTAGTCACTTGGAGGGATAGAGAGAGAGAGAGAGAGAGACCGCACCGTAGTCACTTGGAGGGACAGAGAGAGAGAGAGAGAGAGACCGCAGCGTAGTCACTTGGAGGGATAGAGAGAGAGAGAGAGAGAGACCGCACCGCAGTCACTTGGAGGGACAGAGAGAGAGAGAGACCGCATCGTAGTCACTTGGAGGGATAGAGAGAGAGAGAGAGAGACCGCACCGTAGTCACTTGGAGGGATAGAGAGAGAGAGAGAGACCGCACCGTAGTCACTTGGAGGGACAGAGAGAGAGAGAGAGAGACCGCACCGTAGTCACTTGGAGGGATAGAGAGAGAGAGAGAGAGACCGCACTGTAGTCACTTGGAGGGATAGAGAGAGAGAGACAGAGACCGCACCGTAGTCACTTGCAGGGATAGAGAGAGAGAGAGAGAGACCGCACCGTAGTCACTTGGAGGGATAGAGAGAGAGAGAGAGAGAGACCACACCGTAGTCACTTGGAGGGATAGAGGGAGAGAGAGAGAGAGACCGCACCGTAGTCACTTGGAGGGACAGAGAGAGAGAGAGAGAGAGAGAGACCGCACCATAGTCACTTGGAGGGATAGAGAGAGAGAGAGAGAGACCGCACCGTAGTCACTTGGAGGGATAGAGAGAGAGAGAGAGAGAGACCGCACCGTAGTCACTTGGAGGGACAGAGAGAGAGAGAGAGAGAGACCGCAGCGTAGTCACTTGGAGGGATAGAGAGAGAGAGAGAGAGACCGCACCGCAGTCACTTGGAGGGACAGAGAGAGAGAGAGACCGCACCGTAGTCACTTGGAGGGATAGAGAGAGAGAGAGAGAGACCGCACCGTAGTCACTTGGAGGGATAGAGAGAGAGAGAGAGAGAGAGACCGCACCATAGTCACTTGGAGGGACAGAGAGAGAGAGAGAGAGACCGCACCGTAGTCACTTGGAGGGATAGAGAGAGAGAGAGAGAGACCGCACTGTAGTCACTTGGAGGGATAGAGAGAGAGAGACAGAGACCGCACCGTAGTGACTTGGAGGGATAGAGAGAGAGAGACAGAGACCGCACCGTAGTCACTTGGAGGGATAGAGAGAGAGAGAGAGAGAGAGAGAGAGAGACCGCACCGTAGTCACTTGGAGGGATAGAGAGAGAGAGAGAGAGAGACCGCACCGTAGTCACTTGGAGGGATAGAGAGAGAGAGAGAGAGAGACCGCACTGTAGTCACTTGGAGGGATAGAGAGAGAGAGAGAGAGAGACCGCACTGTAGTCACTTGGAGGGATAGAGATAGAGAGAGGGAGACCGCACCGTAGTCACTTGGAGGGATAGAGAGAGAGAGAGAGAGACCGCACTGTAGTCACTTGGAGGGATAGAGAGAGAGAGAGAGAGAGACCGCACTGTAGTCACTTGGAGGGATAGACAGAGAGAGAGAGAGACCGCACTGTAGTCACTTGGAGGGATAGAGAGAGAGAGAGAGAGACCGCACCGTAGTCACTTGGAGGGACAGAGAGAGAGAGAGAGAGACCGCACCGTAGTCACTTGGAGGGATAGAGAGAGAGAGAGAGAGAGACCGCACCGTAGTCACTTGGAGGGATAGAGAGAGAGAGAGAGAGAGAGACCGCACCGTAGTCACTTGGAGGGATAGAGAGAGAGAGACCGCACCGTAGTCACTTGGAGGGATAGAGAGAGAGAGAGAGAGAGACCGCACCGTAGTCACTTGGAGGGATAGAGAGAGAGAGAGAGACCGCACCGTAGTCACTTGGAGGGACAGAGAGAGAGAGAGAGAGAGACCACACCGTAGTCACTTGGAGGGATAGAGGGAGAGAGAGAGAGAGACCGCACCGTAGTCACTTGGAGGGACAGAGAGAGAGAGAGAGAGAGAGACCGCACCGTAGTCACTTGGAGGGATAGAGAGAGAGAGAGAGAGACCGCACCGTAGTCACTTGGAGGGATAGAGAGAGAGAGAGAGAGAGACCGCACCGTAGTCACTTGGAGGGACAGAGAGAGAGAGAGAGAGAGACCGCAGCGTAGTCACTTGGAGGGATAGAGAGAGAGAGAGAGAGACCGCACCGCAGTCACTTGGAGGGACAGAGAGAGAGAGAGACCGCACCGTAGTCACTTGGAGGGATAGAGAGAGAGAGAGAGAGACCGCACCGTAGTCACTTGGAGGGATAGAGAGAGAGAGAGAGAGAGAGACCGCACCATAGTCACTTGGAGGGACAGAGAGAGAGAGAGAGAGACCGCACCGTAGTCACTTGGAGGGATAGAGAGAGAGAGAGAGAGACCGCACTGTAGTCACTTGGAGGGATAGAGAGAGAGAGACAGAGACCGCACCGTAGTCACTTGGAGGGATAGAGAGAGAGAGACAGAGACCGCACCGTAGTCACTTGGAGGGATAGAGAGAGAGAGAGAGAGAGACCGCACCGTAGTCACTTGGAGGGATAGAGAGAGAGAGAGAGAGAGACCGCACCGTAGTCACTTGGAGGGATAGAGAGAGAGAGAGAGAGAGACCGCACTGTAGTCACTTGGAGGGATAGAGAGAGAGAGAGAGAGAGACCGCACTGTAGTCACTTGGAGGGATAGAGATAGAGAGAGGGAGACCGCACCGTAGTCACTTGGAGGGATAGAGAGAGAGAGAGAGAGACCGCACTGTAGTCACTTGGAGGGATAGAGAGAGAGAGAGAGAGAGACCGCACTGTAGTCACTTGGAGGGATGGAGAGAGAGAGAGAGAGACCGCACCGTAGTCACTTGGAGGGATAGAGAGAGAGAGAGAGAGACCGCACCGTAGTCACTTGGAGGGACAGAGAGAGAGAGAGAGAGACCGCACCGTAGTCACTTGGAGGGATAGAGAGAGAGAGAGAGAGAGACCGCACCGTAGTCACTTGGAGGGATAGAGAGAGAGAGAGAGAGAGAGACCGCACCGTAGTCACTTGGAGGGATAGAGAGAGAGAGACCGCACCGTAGTCACTTGGAGGGATAGAGAGAGAGAGAGAGAGAGACCGCACCGTAGTCACTTGGAGGGATAGAGAGAGAGAGAGAGACCGCACCGTAGTCACTTGGAGGGACAGAGAGAGAGAGAGAGAGAGACACCGCACCGTAGTCACTTGGAGGGACAGAGAGAGAGAGAGAGAGAGACCGCACCGTCGTCACTTGGAGGGACACTCCCGAGGTTTCAAGGAACACTGACTATTTCTCTTTGTTAAGTATCACCTTTTTGCACTAATTGTGATGTGATTAATAAATCGGTTTTGCCTTTAACCGTAATACCAGTACCAGTGGTGATCTTGTTGTTGTCAGGAACCAGTCCTTCGATTGGATTAGATTATAATCCTGAAAATAGTGGTTTAAATCCTACAATTGGCGACCAGGAAGGGACTATTTCTGACAACAGCTAAAACCTGGTGGGGGATAGTTACAGAATATAAATTGATTATTTCTCCATTAAAATGCAGTGAGTGGGGGATAGTGACATAATATAAATTGATTATTTCTCCATTAAAATGCAGTGAGTGGGGGATAGTGACATAATATAAATTGATTATTTCTCCAGTAAAATGCAGTGAGTGGGGGATAGTTACATAATATAAATTGATTATTTCTCCAGTAAAATGCAGTGAGTGGAGGATAGTTACATAATATAAATTGATTATTTCTCCAGTAAAATGCAGTGAGTGGAGGATAGTTACATAATATAAATTGATTATTTCTCCAGTAAAATGCAGTGAGTGGAGGATAGTTACATAATATAAATTGATTATTTCTCCAGTAAAATGCAGTGAGTGGGAGATAGTTACATAATATAAATTGATTATTTCTCCAGTAAAATGCAGTGAGTGGGGGATAGTTACATAATATAAATTGATTATTTCTCCAGTAAAATGCAGAGTGGGCGATAGTTACACAATATAAATTGATTATTTTTCCAGTAAAATGCAGTGAGTGGGCGATAGTTACATAATATAAATTGATTATTTTTCCAGTAAAATGCAGTGAGCGGAGTGCACACCCACCACGGGTGGTCTCATAAAATGAGGACAATCAGTTCTTTCCTTGGTTCGAGTTTTATGCAATCTGGGGGTTTTGTTCAGTGGTCGAGCGCATGTTTCGCATGTGTTGAGGTCCTGGGTTCAACTCCCAGCATCTTCCTAATTAATTTTCCACCAGAATTACCCACGGAAAGTTGAATGACGTTTTTTGAGCTCAGCGAGTTCCAACTTCTGAGGCTCCACAAGCATTAAATTGTCCCGGAGCGGGACTTCATCTCTCGGTCCCCTCAACAGCTCAACTCAAAGCAGCCGCCGACTGAGGGGAATGTGTGACGGTGCAATATCGAGCGAGCAGTCCCAGCTCTTGTTCCTGTTTGACGCTCTGTCATTCTTCCATCTCACTTTATGATTCAGAGGTTGGATTTCAGCCTTGTCACTGACCATTAGCGATTGGGTTTTTTTTATTTCCGCAGATTTTTTTTGGAAAGTTCAAAGTAAAGAGGAGCAGAAACCCCGTGAACTGAAGCAGAGGTTGAACATTGTGAACACGCGGGACCGCTGGGCATCTCGATGTCCTGGAGAGACGGAGCAGAAAGCTCACGGCTTCACTTCGAAAGTGTCTGCTTGTTTATTTCTCAGGTATTTTTTGACCCGTGAGGATGTCGCTCAGTGGAAGAGCGCATGCTTTGCATGTATGAGGTCCCGGGTTCAATCCCCGGCATCTCCAAACAAGTTACATTTCAAATTTTGGATTCAACTGTGAGAATATCATCTGAGATTCGCCTCACATTTACACACAAGGAGAGACAAGAGTTTCTTCACCTCGCGAAAAACCGAACGCTCCGCACAGAATATAATTCAATGGGAGAGCGCCCACGGTGTTTGAATGGCTCCCATCTCAAGGTTGAACAGCTTGCCCAGTGAAAGATTATTTCCAGTTTCACAGATTGGGGGGAAGCAGCGGACCGGCGTTCCGACCACAAAGAGGGAAGAATAGTCTGGATGTTGGGAGCTTCTTTTCCCACAGAGTACTGAGCATCTGGAATGCATTCCCGGCTCGTGTGGTGGGTGCTGACACTCTCTGGTGCGGTGGGTGCCGACTCCCTCTGGTGCGGTGGGTGCCGACCCTCTCTGGTGCGGTGAGTGCTGACTCTCTCTGGTGCGGTGGGTGCTGACTCTCTCCGGTGCGGTGAGTGCTGACTCTCTCTGGTGCGGTGGGTGCTGACTCTCTCTGGTGCGGTGGGTGCTGACCCTCTCTGGTGCGGTGGGTGCTGACCCTCTCTGGTGCGGTGGGTGCTGACTCTGACTCTCTCCGGTGCGGTGGGTGCTGACTCTCTCTGGTGCGGTGGGTGCTGACCCTCTCTGGTGCGGTGGGTGCTGACCCTCTCTGGTGCGGTGGGTGCTGACCCTCTCTGGTGCGGTGGGTGCTGACTCTCTCTGGTGCGGTGGGTGCTGACTCTCTCTGGTGCGGTGGGCGCTGACTCTCTCTGGTGCGGTGGGTGCTGACTCTCTCTGGTGCGGTGGGCGCTGACTCTCTCTGGTGTGGTGGGCGCTGACCCTCTCTGGTGCGGTGGGTGCTGACTCTCTCTGGTGCGGTGGGTGCTGACTCTCTCTGGTGCGGTGGGCGCTGACCCTCTCTGGTGCGGTGGGCGCTGACCCTCTCTGGTGCGGTGGGCGCTGACCCTCTCTGGTGCGGTGGGCGCTGACTCTCTCTGGTGCGGTGGGCGCTGACTCTCTCTGGTGCGGTGGGCGCTGACTCTCTCTGGTGCGGTGGGCGCTGACTCTCTCTGGTGTGGTGGGTGCTGACTCTCTCTGGTGGGGTCGGTGCCGACCCTCTCTGGTGCGGTGGGCGCCGACTCTCTCTGGTGCGGTGGGCGCTGACTCTCTCTGGTGTGGTGGGTGCTGACTCTCTCTGGTGGGGTCGGTGCCGACCCTCTCTGGTGCGGTGGGCGCCGACTCTCTCTGGTGGGGTGGGCGCTGACCCTCTCTGGTGGGGTGGATGCTGACCCTCTCTGGTGCGGTGGGTGCTGACTCTCTCTGGTGCGGTGGGTGCTGACTCTCTCTGGTGCGGTGGGCGCTGACTCTCTCTGGTGGGGTCGGTGCCGACCCTCTCTGGTGCGGTGGGCGCTGACTCTCTCTGGTGGGGTCGGTGCCGACCCTCTCTGGTGCGGTGGGCGCTGACCCTCTCTGGTGCGGTGGGTGCTGACCCTCTCTGGTGCGGTGGGTGCTGACTCTCTCTCCACCTTTTTTCTGTTTTTTTCTGGTTTGTAACCGCTCCCAGGAGATTCCATGTTCCCGGCGGGTGGGGCTGGTGGTGTGTGTTGGAAGTGTCCAGTCACGATGCTCCAGGCATGTGGGGCAGGATTGATGAACGAGCTGGTCTTTTCCTGCCCGTCATGTCCGTCTGTTACCCCAGATCGTCAAGGTGTTTTTAGTGAAGTGATCTTTAAACACAAAACCCTCACCTGTGCCCAGTCCTGCGTCCGTCTATAGTGAAATGAGACTCAATGCTGTCTGGGCCTCACCTTGTCCTCCTCCTTTTACATTATTATATTGTCCGCACACAGTGATATGTTTGGTTAAGATGAAAATACAAATTATCCGTTCTGGGCTCCTCCAGTCTCTCTGTGTTTCTCTCTCCTGCTAAACTGACTGACTGTCAGATAATAGTAACTGGTGTCGTCTCCATCCCGTTCTCAACACCCAGACACGACTAGTGACTGAATAAATTCAACGCTCACAGACAGTCCAGTGTCAGACAGTTACAGACGGTTTCTCTCCACCTTTCCTTACAGGACTGGCGAATGATGAATGCCCCGTCAGACCGGTTGATATACAGTAAAAGGGACAGTGACCGTCTCACCAATAGCACCGGAGGTCTGTTCACAGACACAGAATCAGTCTTTCCCTTTCTATCAGTGTGTCTATATTACGCTCAGTAACAGTATCCCGCCTCCTTGTACAGCACTAGGGAGAGAGAAAGACAGACAGACAGAGAGAGACACACAGACAAACAGACACAGTATCAGTCTCACACTTCCCATCAGTGTGTCCGGTTCACACTCAGTAACAATATTCCACCTTCATGTACAGCGCTAGAGAGAGATAAAAACAGACAGGCACAGTATCAGAATTACACTTCCTATCAGTGTCTCTGTATCACTCTCAGTAACAGTCTCCCACCTTCATATGCTGTTCAAAAGAGTGAGAGAAACTGACCTGTAATGTCCCGTTTTCACCCAGGAACAAATTGGAAAATATTCCATTCCAATTTCTATTCCAAGGTGGAGTGACAGAAGATGCAGTCTCATCTCTCACTGATATTATTTCAGAGACAGACACATTATTAATCCCACTCTCAGGGACAGTGTCACACATTTAACCCTGTCTTGCATGTTGTCCCCTCTGCAATCTTGCAGCTCAGGGCCGCTCTGTATTACTCTCAATGACCGAGAGTTTCACTCCGATTGAAATAAACTGGGACTGTTGCTGCCTGATATTAATCCTACACGGTCCCAGCAAATCCACCGACTCCCACTTTCCTCCCCCGTTTCTCCAGGATTGGTTTGAGGAATCCTCCCTCCAGTTTCGGAGTCAAACGTGACTTTATCAGTAAGGGAGCCAAGAATGAACAGAACCCATTGGCTCATTCCACAGCCGCTCACTTTATCTCTGAAAGACTCTTTACCATCAAAAGAGCCCGAGAGAAACAGCAGGGATGGAAACCTCGAGTTTAATAGTTGGAGATTGTAAAGTCAGTCTGGATTCCAGCGTTAGGCACTGGTGGAATCCCATCTGTTTCCCATTCTGGTGCCTGTTCCTGCACTGCCTGTGGAGCCCATTCCCTCTGACCTTTCCCCCAGACCCACTTCCTTTGCTCAGACAGGCGGGAATGGAGAGATCACGGCCCCCGGGGGAAGGGAGCAAAGAGCAGCCTCGTTACAGCAGCTCATCGCTCCGGGACCGTGTCCGCAGATGGGCTCAGAGATCGGCATTGAGTCCGGGGGAAGGGCAGGGGGAGTCCGGGGGCTGTTTGTAAGAGGCGGAGTGGATCAGGAACTGGTCCCGGAACATGGAGTGAGAGGGGGGAAGGGAGAGGTCATTCTCGGGCTGTGTGTGGACAGGGTGTGTCCAGGGGAAGGGAGAGAGAATGGGAAGAACCTGCTATTAAAACCATTGCTGCTTTCACTCCCCAAACCAGGAGTGAATGGTCCTGGTTTAGTTCCAGTCTCACCCTGTTTATTGTTATTGGACAGTGAAGAGTGGAAACAGAGCCGGACAGTAAGGAAGTGGGGAGTTATACAAAGAGCATCTATTGCAGGCACCAGGTGAGAAGTGTGAAGGACACAATTTAAACAGCGGCTGTTTGGTTTCGGTTGAACGGTTAGTCCCATGGGAGAGGGGATGAGAAACCTGACCTGGACAAAGGTCCCTGCCCCATCGGGTGGTCCCATTCATGGATCAGTGCAGGGGTTGGGTTGTGTCTGGATGTCACTAAATTGTTGTAAAACAGCCCAACACACCTGGTGTGCAGAAGCTGAGTGCTGCAGTGGAGTCAGACACTGACACTGTTTGTATCACTGGTTTTCATTTGTGGATATTCAAAATGATCATTAGCAGAGATATTAAACTGATCACTTTTCCATTTTCAACCTCACCGTTTCTTGAGTTACAACAGATCATTTTCTTTCCACAGGCGAATCCTTGAATGATCCAGAATGAATGTGATGTTTCCTCCACCCGAGGCACAAGGAGGAGTGCAGCCAGCTCCTTCTCACACACAGGAGGTACATTATCACCCACAGAGCACAGAGACACAGACAGGTCATCAGTTCCACAGTCTCAGACAGTAGAAGTAGTCAGTCCCACACTGATCCCAAGTTCCAGAGACACAATTTCAATCCAACATTCAAACAGAGCGGGTGAGGCAGACACTGTTCCATTTGCCCCGAACTCTGTCCCGCTGACAGGCACCGCTGGGAGTTGAACCCAGAATCTCCTGTTTACGAGACAGGTGCTTTAACCAACTAAGCCACGGAGCCAATTCATGGGAGCGTTTCCCACCTCCTCTCATTGATATCTATCAGCTCCACGTCACATTCTGTTGGTGATTCAGACTGTTTTATCTTTGTTTATTTCGCTTGCCCGTTTCCCTGTGAATCCCGATACTGACTGCATTTCAAGCTGTGTTTATCTTTCTGTGTCCATCAGTGCTTTGATACACGAATGAATATTTGTGCTTCTGTTTGTTACTTTAAATAAATTCGGGATGGACAATTCTCGCTCTGACACTGAAGAACTAATTGAGCAAATTTCACAGTGAAGTGTTGTTTATTTTGGTGCTGAAACTAAAAAAATCGTAAAAGGTGCAAAGAGGGAAAACGAGAAAAACTTGTGAGTGAAATTAAGGACAACTTTCAAGGTTTTCACACGTACATTAAGAGAAAGAAGGGTGACTAAGAATAACGTGGGCCCTTAAAGACAGATGGAGGTGATATTGTAATTGAAAATCAGGAAATGGCAGAGTTGCTGATACTCACAGAAAAGCATGAGGACAATATACCAGAGACACGAGGAAAACTGAAAATAAATCAAGGGGATTCAGTGTAAGTAAAATAATGGTATTGGAGAAAACAATTAGACTAAAGATAAACAAATCTCCAGGGCCTGATGTTTACCATTCCAGGGGACTAAGGGGAATAGGTGAGGAAATTGTACATGCTTTTGTCATGATCGTTCAAAACTCTCTTGATTCAGGAATTGTTCCATGGATTGAAAAAATTGCCAATGTCATTCCGTTTTATATGAAGGGTAGGAGAGATAAAACAGGAAATTATAGACCTATTAGTCTGACGTCTGTTGTGGGGAAGTTACCAGAATCTGTTATTGGGGAAGGAATGACTGAGCACTTGGATAAACATGAATTGATCAGAGAGAGTCAGCATGGATTTGTAAAGTGTAAGTCAAGTCTAACGAAACTAGTTGAACTTTTTGAAGATGTAACTAACGTGGTAAATGATGGAGTGTCTCTGGGGGTTATGTGTATATTGACTTCCAGAGGCATTCGATAAGGTTTAACATCAGAGACTGTGAACAGAAATGAGAGCACGTGGAATTTATAGCAACCCATTGACATGGGGAGGGAGTTGGTTTGGAGGTAGGAGACAGAGAGTAGGGTTAATGGGTATGTACTCAAATTGACAGGATTTGATTAGTGGTGTCCCCCAGGGATCTGTATAAATGAGGCAGATAAAGGAATAGAGAGCGGTATATCCAGGTTTGTTGACGACACCAAGTTAGGAGGCGCAGTGAGCAGTGTAGATGGGAGCATAAAGTTATAAAGGGAAATTGATAGATTCAGTGAGTTGGTAAAACTGTGTCAGATGGAGCTTACATAGAATTACATAGAATGTACATCACAGAAACAGGCAATTCGGCCCAACTAGACTATACCGGTGTTTATGCTGCAGACGAGCCTCCTCCAACCCCTCTTCATCTAACCCTATGAGCAAACCCGAATATTCCTTTCTCCTCCATGTGTTTATCCAGCTTCACCGTAAATGCATCCATGCGATTCGCATTAACTACTCCTTGTGGTGGCGAGCTGCACATTCTAACGCCTTTCTGGATAAATATGTTTCTCTTGAATGCCAGATTGGATTGATTGATGACTATTATATTCATGGCCCTAAGTTCTGACGTCCCCACTCCCAAAAGTACAAACACCTTATCGACATCTGACCTATCAAACCCTTGCATAATCTTAAAGTCCCATATCAGGACTTCTATTTTCGATACAAAAGAGCCCCAGACTGTACAAAGTTTCAATCTGGGGAAGTGTGAGACCATCCACTTTGGCCCTAAGCAAGATAAATCAGAGTATTTTCAAAATGGTGAGAAGCCAGGAACTGTGGGTGAGCAGAGATACTTCGGGAAATCACGAAGAGTTGGCAGACAGGTGCAAAAAATAATTAAAATGGCTAATGGAATATCGGCCTTTATCTCAAGGGAACTGGAATTCAAAAGGGTGGAAGTTATGTTAGAATTCTATAAACTCTGCTAAGGCCACATTTAGAGTACGGCATTCAGTCCTGGGCACCAGACCTCAGGAAGGATATATTGGCCTTGCAGGAGGTGCAGCGCAGAAAGACCAGAATGATACCGGGGCTAAAATGGTTACATTATGAGGGCAAGTTGCGTGGACAAGGTTTGTATTTCCTCGTGTATCGAGGATTAAGTGGTGATGTAATTCAGGTGTTGAAGGTGATTCAATGATCCAATGGTGGGTGTGTGAGTTGGTGCTGAATCGGTCCCCTTCAGTGAAGAGAGGGTCAGCGGGCGCCTGACAGACACGGCTCGGAACGGGACTCGCTTCTCTCCGGCAGCAGCGGCTGGTTTAGAGAGATCTCTCTGTCTGCTGCTGTTACTCCGCCTCCCGCACTCTGGGAGAACCGCGGAGCTCGGTCCTCATTTTTCTCTTATGGATCCGGCTCCATCCGTTTACTGTTGACGGGAGTGCGTCTGATACCAAGTCAGTCAGAAGCGGGTGCAAATCACAACATAGGCACAGGCCCAAGGACTGGGGACTGGTTTGATATTGGGTCCTTTTTAAGGGACCGGCTGTAGAATGTTTGTACAATAATAATGATCAGAATTAACTTTGATACAATGAAGTTTTTTGCAGTTATTTCCCATTTCCACCCTCACCAGTTTTATACAGTAACAGGTAACAATGTTTGAGGGATGTGATGTCCAGTGTTGGTGGAATCAGTGTAATTTAACTTGATACATTGAAGAATCTCTTGTCTATCCCAGGCTCTTACCTTAGGTTTAGACCCTCACCTAGTTTAAAATTGGTCACTCACTGATATAAATAAACCAGTAACAATCCCGAAACCTCAGCGGGTATTTTTGTTCCGATACTTAATGACGGTCCCAATTTCCACTGAAATTCTCAATCAGCAAATCCCAGAGGCTGTTTCGGGTTTGACAAACTGTGAAACAGATTGTTTTAAAAGCCGGAAAGAGGGAAAAACTGGTGGTTGATATGAAGTGTTATACATTATCTCTTTCTGTTTCAGATTTACAATTTCTCTTTGTGTGTTACTGACAGGAGAGGCTATAACGGAGCCCAGTGACTGGGTCACGAGCTGCACTGAGTCATTGGCCTGTGTTACAGACCGGCTCGTTGGACCTGCTCATTTCGTGAACTCACTGGTGTCTCAGCACGTGTGATGACTGAGTGAATCCCTTCCCACACACGGAGCAGGTGAACAGTCTCTCAACCAATGGGCATGCGTTGATGTGTCAGCAGTTCATTTCTACTTTTAAGCTCTTCTCACAGTCACTGCATGAAAAGGTCACTCAATAGTGTCAACAAGTTAATGTTTCAGAAGGTGGGATGATCGAGTGAATCTCTTCCCACACACGGAGCAGGTGAACAGTCTCTCCCCAGTGTGAGTGCGTCGATGTCTCAGCAGTTCGTTTCTGATTTTAAATCTCTTCCCACAGTCAGAACATTTAAAGGTCACTCAGTGTGAACTCGGTGGTGTTTCAGCAGGGTGGATGACTGAGTGAATCCCTTCCCACACACGGAGCAGGAGAACGGCCTCTCCCCAGTGTGAGTGCGTTGGTGTTTCAGCAGTTCAATTTTGCTTTTAAAGCTCTTCTCACAGTCAGAACATTTAAAAGGTCTCTCATCAGTGTGAACTCGCTGGTGTGTCAGCAGGTTGGATGACTGAGTAAATCCCTTCCCACACATGGAGCAGGAGAACGGCCTCTCCCCATTGTGAACTCGCTGGTGTGTCAGCAAGGTGGATGAATGAGCGAATCCCTTCCCACACACTGAGCAAGTGAACGGCTTCTTCCCAGTGTGAACTCGCTGGTGTGACAGAAAGTGTGATGACTGAGTGAATCCCTTCCCACACACGGAGCAGGTGAACGGCCTCTCCCCAGTGTGAATGCGTTGGTGTTTCAGCAGTTCAATTTTGCTTTTAAAGCTCTTCTCACAGTCAGAACATTTAAAAGGTCTCTCATCGGTGTGAACTCGCTGGTGTGTCAGCAGGTTGGATGACTGAGTAAATCCCTTCCCACACATGGAGCAGGAGAACGGCCTCTCCCCATTGTGAACTCGCTGGTGTGTCAGCAAGGTGGATGAATGAGCGAATCCCTTCCCACACACTGAGCAAGTGAACGGCCTCTTCCCAGTGTGAACTCGCTGGTGTGACAGAAAGTTTGATGACCGAGTGAATCCCTTCCCACACACGGAGCAGGTGAACGGCCTCTCCGCAGTGTGAGTGCGTTGGTGTTTCAGCAGTTCAATTTTGCTTTTAAAGCTCTTCTCACAGTCAGAACATTTAAAAGGTCTCTCATCAGTGTGAACTCGCTGGTGTGTCAGCAGGTTGGATGACTGAGCGAATCCCTTCCCACACACGGAGCAGGTGAATGGCCTCTCCCCAGTGTGGGTACGTTGGTGTTCCAGCAGATTCCTTTTGCAGTTAAACCTCTTCTCACAGTCAGAACATTTAAAAGGTCTCTCCCCAGTGTGAACTCGCTGGTGTGTCAGGAGGCCGGATGACTCAGCGAATCCCTTCCCACACACGGAGCAGGTGAACGGCCTCTCCCCAGTGTGACGGCGTCGATGAGTATCCAGCTCTGAAGGGTAATTGAATCCCTTCCCACAGTCCCCACATTTCCACGGTTTCTCCGTGGTCCGGGTGTCCTTGTGTCTCTCCAGGTTGGACGATCAGTTGAAGCCTCGTCCACACACAGAACACGTGTACGGTTTCTCCCCACTGTGAATGGTGTGATGTTTTTTCTGGCTGTGTAACTGGTTAAAGCTCTTTCCACAGTCAGTGCACTGGAACACTCTCACTCGGTCTGTGTCTCGGTGCTTTCCCACTCACACTGATGTTTGAAATCTTCTCCCACAGATAGAACAGACAAACATTTCTCCTTCCACATTCAAAGGCCGATGATATTCAGGTCCTGATGAATCGAGAGACTCTGTCAGATCTTGGCGTGATCTTTGGTTTGAGTTTCCCTCTGTAAATCCTCCCCTGTAAAAGGAGTTTATAAAAGTTATCACTGAAAGTACAGGATAGAAATTCAGATCAGATAGCTCTACTTTCTATGGAACATTATTTCCTCTCTCATTCCTCAAAGCTGAAAATCCCCATCCCACACACTCTCCCTCCTCCCTGTGCTGAAATCCAAACCCATCGCATCATCTTTCAGTGGCCCGAAACCATGAGTGAAAGGGTGAGAGTGTGAGAGAGGGAGTGTGAGAATGAGTGTGAGAGAGTGAGTGTGAGTACAGCAGTGCGCTCGGTGTGGAGAATGAAGTGGTAAACAATTTTACAACACCAAGTTATAGTCCAGCAATTTTATTTTAAATTCACAAGCTTTCGGAGGCTTCCTCCTTCCTCAGGTAAATGTTTCCCTGAGGAAGGAGGAAGCCTCCGAAAGCTTGTGAATTTAAAATAAAATTGCTGGACTATAACTTGGTGTTGTAAAATTGTTTACAATTGTCAACCCCAGTCCATCACCGGCATCTCCACATCGAGAATGAAGTGGGGCAGGTGGAGCATATTTCATTGGGGCATCAGTGATCATAATCTCATTAGGTTTAGAATATTTATGGAAAAGGACAGGGGACAGTCAAATGTGAAAATTCTTAACTGGAGGAGGGCTAATTCCAGTGAGTTAAAAAGGGATCTTGTCCGTGTGGATTGGAATCAAAAATTGGCAGGCAGAACAGTTATTGAACAAGGAGGAGTTGGTTTGGGTACAGAGTAGACAGATTCTCACGAGGAGGAAAGCAACGGCATCCAAAGCTCGAGCTCCCTGGATGACTGAAGATATAGAGATCACCATTTCTCCTCCATTGACAGACGCTCCCTGACCGATCACCATTTCTCCTTCATTTACAGACGCTCCCTGACCGATCACCAATTCTCCTTCATTTACAGACGCTCCCTGACCGATCACCATTTCTCCTTCATTTGCAGACGCTCCCTGACCGATCACTATTTCTCCTTCATTTGCAGACGCTCCCTGACCGATCACCATTTCTCCTTCATTTACAGACGCTCCCTGACCGATCACCATTTCTCCTTCATTTACAGACGCTCCCTGATTCGATGAGTCACGAGGTTTGACGCTGACAGTGCGCATGCTCGGAGGCCGCGGGCCGTGTGTTGAGTTTCGGGTCTGATCTAAACCGGAGCCCCCGGAGTGTAGAGAGAGAGAGGAGAATGTTCACTGTTTGATATTCGGGCCCGGGGCCGCACTCGGGGTTTGTGAAGCCCCCGCCCCCGCCCCCTCCCCCGGGGTTTATTAACCCGCTCCCCCCGCCCATCTCTCACCTGTTGCCGACACGATCTCGGCCTCACTCCCCGCCCGCCGCGCATGCTCAGCTCACACTGCCCGGGTGATTGACGGGAGCTCCGGACCAATAGGAAGAGCGGAGAGGGGCTGGAGGACCGAGCGGGCGGTTGGTCCTCCAACCAATGGGAGTGGGTGAGGGGCGGGACTTGCGGCACCGAGTGGGCGGGGCTGAGCCCGGATCTCCCTCATTGGCTGAAACTCTGCATCAATTTTAAACCTGATTGATGTCAAACTCGAGGGAAAAAACTGGACTTTAATAAAGGACAAAGAGGAGGGAATATTGGAGGGAATAACACAGTGTAGGGATAAAATGGATTAATTCAGGACAGACAGCAGGGAATATTGGAGGGAATAACACAGTGTAGGGATAAAATGGATTAATTCAGGACAGACAGCAGGGAATATTGGAGGGAATAACACAGTGTAGGGATAAAATGGATTAATTCAGGACAGACAGCAGGGAATATTGGAGGGAATAACACAGTGTAGGGATAAAATGGATTAATTCAGGACAGACAGCAGGGAATATTGGAGGGAATAACACAGTGTAGGGATAAAATGGATTAATTCAGGACAGACAGCAGGGAATATTGGAGGGAATAACACAGTGTAGGGATAAAATGGATTAATTCAGGACAGACAGCAGGGATTATTGGAGGGAATAACACAGTGTAGGGATAAAATGGATTAATTCAGGACAGACAGCAGGGAATATTGGAGGGAATAACACAGTGTAGGGATAAAATGGATTAATTCAGGACAGACAGCAGGGAATATTGGAGGGAATAACACAGTGTAGGGATAAAATGGATTAATTCAGGACAGACAGCAGGGATTATTGGAGGGAATAACACAGTGTAGGGATAAAATGGATTAATTCAGGACAGACAGCAGGGAATATTGGAGGAAATAACACAGTGTAGGGATAAAATGGATTAATTCACGACAGACAGCAGGGAATATTGGAGGGAATAACACAGTGTAGGGATAAAATGGATTAATTCAGGACAGACAGCAGGGATTATTGGAGGGAATAACACAGTGTAGGGATAAAATGGATTAATTCAGGACAGACAGCAGGGATTATTGGAGGGAATAACACAGTGTAGGGATAAAATGGATTAATTCAGGACAGACAGCAGGGAATATTGGAGGGAATAACACAGTGTAGGGATAAAATGGATTAATTCAGGACAGACAGCAGGGAATATTGGAGGGAATAACACAGTGTAGGGATAAAATGGATTAATTCAGGACAGACAGCAGGGATTATTGGAGGGAATAACACAGTGTAGGGATAAAATGGATTAATTCAGGACAGACAGCAGGGAATATTGGAGGGAATAACACAGTGTAGGGATAAAATGGATTAATTCAGGACAGACAGCAGGGAATATTGGAGGGAATAACACAGTGTAGGGATAAAATGGATTAATTCAGGACAGACAGCAGGGATTATTGGAGGGAATAACACAGTGTAGGGATAAAATGGATTAATTCAGGACAGACAGCAGGGAATATTGGAGGAAATAACACAGTGTAGGGATAAAATGGATTAATTCACGACAGACAGCAGGGAATATTGGAGGGAATAACACAGTGTAGGGATAAAATGGATTAATTCAGGACAGACAGCAGGGATTATTGGAGGGAATAACACAGTGTAGGGATAAAATGGATTAATTCAGGACAGACAGCAGGGATTATTGGAGGAAATAACACAGTGTAGGGATAAAATGGATTAATTCAGGACAGACAGCAGGGAATATTGGAGGGAATAACACAGTTTAGGGATAAAATGGATTAATTCAGGACAGACAGCAGGGATTATTGGAGGCAATAACACAGTGTAGGGATAAAATGGATTAATTCAGGACAGACAGCAGGGATTATTGGAGGAAATAACACAGTGTAGGGATAAAATGGATTAATTCAGGACAGACAGCAGGGATTATTGGAGGGAATAACACAGTGTAGGGATAAAATGGATTAATTCAGGACAGACAGCAGGGATTATTGGAGGAAATAACACAGTGTAGGGATAAAATGGATTAATTCAGGACAGACAGCAGGGATTATTGGAGGAAATAACACAGTGTAGGGATAAAATGGATTAATTCAGGACAGACAGCAGGGATTATTGGAGGAAATAACACAGTGTAGGGATAAAATGGATTAATTCAGGACAGACAGCAGGGATTATTGGAGGAAATAACACAGTGTAGGGATAAAATGGATTAATTCAGGACAGACAGCAGGGATTATTGGAGGGAATAACACAGTGTAGGGATAAAATGGATTAATTCAGGACAGACAGCAGGGATTATTGGAGGAAATAACACAGTGTAGGGATAAAATGGATTAATTCAGGACAGACAGCAGGGAATATTGGAGGAAATAACACAGTGTAGGGATAAAATGGATTAATTCAGGACAGACAGCAGGGATTATTGGAGGAAATAACACAGTGTAGGGATAAAATGGATTAATTCAGGACAGACAGCAGGGAATATTGGGGGAAATAACACAGTGTAGGGATAAAATGGATTAATTCAGGACAGACAGGGATTATTGGAGGAAATAACACAGTGTAGGGATAAAATGGATTAATTCAGGACAGACAGCAGGGAATATTGGGGGAAATAACACAGTGTAGGGATAAAATGGATTAATTCAGGACAGACAGCAGGGAATATTGGAGGAAATAACACAGTGTAGGGATAAAATGGATTAATTCAGGACAGACAGCAGGGAATATTGGAGGGAATAACACAGTGTAGGGATAAAATGGATTAATTCAGGACAGACAGCAGGGATTATTGGAGGGAATAACACAGTTTAGGGATAAAATGGATTAATTCAGGACAGACAGCAGGGAATATTGGAGGGAATAACACAGTGTCGGGATAAAATGGATTAATTCAGGACAGACAGCAGGGAATATTGGAGGGAATAACACAGTGTAGGGATAAAATGGATTAATTCAGGACAGACAGCAGGGATTATTGGAGGAAATAACACAGTGTAGGGATAAAATGGATTAATTCAGGACAGACAGCAGGGATTATTGGAGGGAATAACACAGTGTAGGGATAAAATGGATTAATTCAGGACAGACAGCAGGGATTATTGGAGGAAATAACACAGTGTAGGGATAAAATGGATTAATTCAGGACAGACAGCAGGGATTATTGGAGGGAATAACACAGTGTAGGGATAAAATGGATTAATTCAGGACAGACAGCAGGGATTATTGGAGGGAATAACACAGTGTAGGGATAAAATGGATTAATTCAGGACAGACAGCAGGGATTATTGGAGGAAATAACACAGTGTAGGGATAAAATGGATTAATTCAGGACAGACAGCAGGGAATATTGGAGGAAATAACACAGTGTAGGGATAAAATGGATTAATTCAGGACAGACAGCAGGGAATATTGGAGGAAATAACACAGTGTAGGGATAAAATGGATTAATTCAGGACAGACAGCAGGGAATATTGGAGGAAATAACACAGTGTAGGGATAAAATGGATTAATTCAGGACAGACAGCAGGGAATATTGGAGGAAATAACACAGTGTAGGGATAAAATGGATTAATTCAGGACAGACAGCAGGGATTATTGGAGGAAATAACACAGTGTAGGGATAAAATGGATTAATTCAGGACAGACAGCAGGGAATATTGGAGGAAATAACACAGTGTAGGGATAAAATGGATTAATTCAGGACAGACAGCAGGGAATATTGGAGGAAATAACACAGTGTAGGGATAAAATGGATTAATTCAGGACAGACAGCAGGGAATATTGGAGGAAATAACACAGTGTAGGGATAAAATGGATTAATTCAGGACAGACAGCAGGGATTATTGGAGGAAATAACACAGTGTAGGGATAAAATGGATTAATTCAGGACAGACAGCAGGGAATATTGGAGGAAATAACACAGTGTAGGGATAAAATGGATTAATTCAGGACAGACAGCAGGGAATATTGGAGGAAATAACACAGTGTAGGGATAAAATGGATTAATTCAGGACAGACAGCAGGGATTATTGGAGGAAATAACACAGTGTAGGGATAAAATGGATTAATTCAGGACAGACAGCAGGGAATATTGGGGGAAATAACACAGTGTAGGGATAAAATGGATTAATTCAGGACAGACAGGGATTATTGGAGGAAATAACACAGTGTAGGGATAAAATAGATTAATTCAGGACAGACAGCAGGGAATATTGGGGGAAATAACACAGTGTAGGGATAAAATGGATTAATTCAGGACAGATAGCAGGGAATATTGGAGGAAATAACACAGTGTAGGGATAAAATGGATTAATTCAGGACAGACAGCAGGGAATATTGGAGGGAATAACACAGTGTAGGGATAAAATGGATTAATTCAGGACAGACAGCAGGGATTATTGGAGGGAATAACACAGTGTAGGGATAAAATGGATTAATTCAGGACAGACAGCAGGGATTATTGGAGGGAATAACACAGTGTAGGGATAAAATGGATTAATTCAGGACAGACAGCAGGGATTATTGGAGGGAATAACACAGTGTAGGGATAAAATGGATTAATTCAGGACAGACAGCAGGGATTATTGGAGGAAATAACACAGTGTAGGGATAAAATGGATTAATTCAGGACAGCAGGGAATATTGGAGGAAATAACACAGTGCAGGGATAAAATGGATTAATTCAGGACAGACAGCAGGGAATATTGGAGGGAATAACACAGTGTAGGGATAAAATGGATTAATTCAGGACAGACAGCAGGGATTATTGGAGGAAATAACACAGTGTAGGGATAAAATGGATTAATTCAGGACAGACAGCAGGGAATATTGGAGGAAATAACACAGTGTAGGGATAAAATGGATTAATTCAGGACAGACAGCAGGGAATATTGGAGGAAATAACACAGTGTAGGGATAAAATGGATTAATTCAGGACAGACAGCAGGGATTATTGGAGGAAATAACACAGTGTAGGGATAAAATGGATTAATTCAGGACAGACAGCAGGGAATATTGGAGGGAATAACACAGTGTAGGGATAAAATGGATTAATTCAGGACAGACAGCAGGGAATATTGGAGGAAATAACACAGTGTAGGGATAAAATGGATTAATTCAGGACAGACAGCAGGGATTATTGGAGGAAATAACACAGTGTAGGGATAAAATGGATTAATTCAGGACAGACAGCAGGGAATATTGGAAGAAATAACACAGTGTAGGGATAAAATGGATTAATTCAGGACAGACAGCAGGGATTATTGGAGGGAATAACACAGTGTCGGGATAAAATGGATTAATTCAGGACAGACAGCAGGGATTATTGGAGGGAATAACACAGTGTAGGGATAAAATGGATTAATTCAGGACAGACAGCAGGGATTATTGGAGGGAATAACACAGTGTGGGGATAAAATGCATTAATTCAGGACAGACAGCAGGGATTATTGGAGGGAATAACACAGTGTAGGGATAAAATGGATTAATTCAGGACAGACAGCAGGGAATATTGGAGGAAATAACACAGTGTAGGGATAAAATGGATTAATTCAGGACAGACAGCAGGGATTATTGGAGGAAATAACACAGTGTAGGGATAAAATGGATTAATTCAGGACAGACAGAAGGGATTATTGGAGGGAATAACACAGTGCAGGGATAAAATGGATTAATTCAGGACAGACAGCAGGGAATATTGGAGGGAATAACACAGTGTAGGGATAAAATGGATTAATTCAGGACAGACAGCAGGGATTATTGGAGGAAATAACACAGTGTAGGGATAAAATGGATTAATTCAGGACAGACAGCAGGGATTATTGGAGGAAATAACACAGTGTAGGGATAAAATGGATTAATTCAGGACAGACAGCAGGGATTATTGGAGGGAATAACACAGTGTAGGGATAAAATGGATTAATTCAGGACAGACAGCAGGGAATATTGGAGGAAATAACACAGTGTAGGGATAAAATGGATTAATTCAGGACAGACAGCAGGGATTATTGGAGGGAATAACACAGTGTAGGGATAAAATGGATTAATTCAGGACAGACAGCAGGGAATATTGGAGGAAATAACACAGTGTAGGGATAAAATGGATTAATTCAGGACAGACAGCAGGGATTATTGGAGGGAATAACACAGTGTAGGGATAAAATGGATTAATTCAGGACAGACAGCAGGGATTATTGGAGGGAATAATACAGTGTAGGGATAAAATGGATTAATTCAGGACAGACAGCAGGGATTATTGGAGGGAATAACACAGTGTAGGGATAAAATGGATTAATTCAGGACAGACAGCAGGGATTATTGGAGGAAATAACACAGTGTAGGGATAAAATGGATTAATTCAGGACAGACAGCAGGGATTATTGGAGGAAATAACACAGTGTAGGGATAAAATGGATTAATTCAGGACAGACAGCAGGGATTATTGGAGGAAATAACACAGTGTAGGGATAAAATGGATTAATTCAGGACAGACAGCAGGGATTATTGGAGGAAATAACACAGTGTAGGGATAAAATGGATTAATTCAGGACAGACAGCAGGGAATATTGGAGGGAATAACACAGTGTAGGGATAAAATGGATTAATTCAGGACAGACAGCAGGGAATATTGGAGGGAATAAAACATTGTAGGGATAAAATGGATTAATTCAGGACAGACAGCAGGGATTATTGGAGGGAATAACACAGTGTAGGGATAAAATGGATTAATTCAGGACAGACAGCAGGGATTATTGGAGGGAATAACACAGTGTAGGGATAAAATTGATTAATTCAGGACAGACAGCAGGGATTATTGGAGGAAATAACACAGTGTGGGGATAAAATGGATTAATTCAGGACAGACAGGGGGGATTATTGGAGGAAATAACACAGTGTGGGGATAAAATGGATTAATTCAGGACAGACAGCAGGGATTATTGGAGGGAATAACACAGTGTAGGGATAAAATGGATTAATTCAGGACAGACAGCAGGGAATATTGGAGGGAATAACACAGTGTAGGGATAAAATGGATTAATTCAGGACAGACAGCAGGGATTATTGGAGGGAATAACACAGTGTAGGGATAAAATGGATTAATTCAGGACTGACAGCAGGGATTATTGGAGGAAATAACACAGTGTAGGGATAAAATGGATTAATTCAGGACAGACAGCAGGGATTATTGGAGGAAATAACACAGTGTAGGGATAAAATGGATTAATTCAGGACAGACAGCAGGGAATATTGGAGGGAATAACACAGTGCAGGGATAAAATGGATTAATTCAGGACAGAGAGCAGGGATTATTGGAGGGAATAACACAGTGTAGGGATAAAATGGATTAATTCAGGACTGACAGCAGGGATTATTGGAGGAAATAACACAATGTAGGGATAAAATGGATTAATTCAGGACAGACAGCAGGGATTATTGGAGGAAATAACACAGTGTCGGGATAAAATGGATTAATTCAGGACTGACAGCAGGGATTATTGGAGGAAATAACACAGTGTAGTGATAAAATGGATTAATTCAGGACTGACAGCAGGGATTATTGGAGGAAATAACACAGTGTAGGGATAAAATGGATTAATTCAGGACTGACAGCAGGGATTATTGGAGGAAATAACACAGTGTAGGGATAAAATGGATTAATTCAGGACTGACAGCAGGGATTATTGGAGGAAATAACACAGTGTAGGGATAAAATGGATTAATTCAGGACTGACAGCAGGGATTATTGGAGGAAATAACACAGTGTAGGGATAAAATGGATTAATTCAGGACAGACAGCAGGGATTATTGGAGGAAATAACACAGTGTAGGGATAAAATGGATTAATTCAGGACAGACAGCAGGGATTATTGGAGGGAATAACACAGTGTAGGGATAAAATGGATTAATTCAGGACAGACAGCAGGGATTTTTGGAGGAAATAACACAGTGTAGGGATAAAATGGATTAATTCAGGACAGACAGCAGGGATTATTGGAGGAAATAACACAGTGTAGGGATAAAATGGATTAATTCAGGACAGACAGCAGGGAATATTGGAGGAAATAACACAGTGTAGGGATAAAATGGATTAATTCAGGACAGACAGCAGGGAATATTGGAGGAAATAAGACAGTGTAGGGATAAAATGGATTAATTCAGGACAGACAGCAGGGATTATTGGAGGAAATAACACAGTGTAGGGATAAAATGGATTAATTCAGGACAGACAGCAGGGAATATTGGAGGGAATAACACAGTGTAGGGATAAAATGGATTAATTCAGGACAGACAGCAGGGAATATTGGAGGAAATAACACAGTGTAGGGATAAAATGGATTAATTCAGGACAGACAGCAGGGAATATTGGAGGAAATAACACAGTGTAGGGATAAAATGGATTAATTCAGGACAGACAGCAGGGAATATTGGAGGAAATAACACAGTGTAGGGATAAAATGGATTAATTCAGGACAGACAGCAGGGATTATTGGAGGGAATAACACAGTGTAGGGATAAAATGGATTAATTCAGGACAGACAGCAGGGAATATTGGAGGAAATAACACAGTGTAGGGATAAAATGGATTAATTCAGGACAGACAGCAGGGAATATTGGAGGAAATAACACAGTGTAGGGATAAAATGGATTAATTCAGGACAGACAGCAGGGAATATTGGAGGAAATAACACAGTGTAGGGATAAAATCATTGAATCTTAGAAGTTACAACATGGAAACAGGCCCTTCGGCCCAACATGTCCATGTCGCCCAGTTTATACCACTAAGCTAGTCCCAATTGCCTGCACTTGGCCCATATCCCTCTATACCCATCTTACCCATGTAATTGTCCAAATGCTTTTTAAAAGACAAAATTGTACCCGCCTGTACTACTGCCTCTGGCAGCTCGTTCCAGACACTCACCACCCTTTGAGTAAAAAATTGCCCCTCTGGACCCTTTTGTATCACTCCCCTCTCACCTTAAATCGATGTCCCCTCGTTATAGACTCCCCTACCTTTGGGAAAAGATTTTGACTATCTACCTTATCTATGCCCCTCATTATTTTGTAGACTTCTATAAGATCACCCCTTCACCTCCTACTCTCCAGGGAAAAAAGTCCCAGTCTATCTAACCTCTCCCTATCAGTCAAACCATCAAGTCCCAGTAGCATCCTGGTAAATCTTTTCTGCACTCTTTCTAGTTTAATAATATCCTTTCTATAATAGGGTGACCAGAACTGTACACAGTATACCAAGTGTGGCCTTACTAATGTCTTGTACAACTTCAACAAGACATCCCAACTCCTGTATTCAATGTTCTGACCAATGAAACCAAGCATGCCGAATGCCTTCTTCACCACCCTATCCACCTGTGACTCCACTTTCAAGGAGCTATGAACCTGTACTCCTAGATCTCTTTGTTCTTTCACTCTCCCCAACGCCCTACCATTAACGGAGTAGGTCCTGGCCCGATTCGATCTACCAAAATGCATCACCTCACATTTATCTAAATTAAACTTCATCTGCCATTCATCGGCCCACTGGCCCAATTTATCAAGATCCCGTTGCAATCCTAGATAACCTTCTTCACTGTCCACAATGCCACCAATCTTGGTGTTATCTGCAAACTTACTCACCATGCCTCCTAAATTCTCATCCAAATCATTAATATAAATAACAAATAACGGCGGACCCAGCACTGGATTAATTCAGGACAGACAGCAGGGATTATTGGAGGAATTAACACAGTGTAGGGATAAAATGGATAATTCAGGACAGACAGGAGGGATTATTGGAGGAAATAACACAGTGTAGGGATAAAATGGATTAATTCGGGACAGACAGGAGGGATTATTGGAGGAATTAACACAGTGTAGGGATAAAATGGATAATTCAGGACAGACAGGAGGGATTATTGGAGGAATTAACACAGTGTAGGGATAAAATGGATAATTCAGGACAGACAGGAGGGATTATTGGAGGAAATAACACCGTGTAGTCATAAAATGGATGAATTCAGAACAGACAGCAGGGAATATTGGAGGAAATAACACAGTGTAGGGATAAAATGGATTAATTCAGGACAGACAGCAGGGATTATTGGAGGAATTAACACAGTGTAGGGATAAAATGGATAATTCAGGACAGACAGGAGGGATTATTGGAGGAAATAACACCGTGTAGTCATAAAATGGATGAATTCAGAACAGACAGCAGGGAATATTGGAGGAAATAACACAGTGTTGTGATAAAATGGATTAATTCAGGACAAACAGCAGGGATTATTGGAGGAAATAACACAGTGTAGGGATAAAATGGATTAATTCAGGACAAACAGCAGGGATTATTGGAGGAAATAACACAGTGTAGTGATAAAATGGATTAATTCAGGACAGACAGCAGGGATTATTGGAGGAAATAACACAGTGTAGGGATAAAATGGATTAATTCAGGACAGACAGCAGGGAATATTGGAGGAAATAACACAGTGTAGGGATAAAATGGATTAATTCAGGACAGACAGCAGGGATTATTGGAGGGAATAACACAGTGTAGGGATAAAATGGATTAATTCAGGACAGACAGCAGGGAATATTGGAGGAAATAACACAGTGTAGGGATAAAATGGATTAATTCAGGACAGACAGCAGGGAATATTGGAGGAAATAACACAGTGTAGGGATAAAATGGATTAATTCAGGACAGACAGCAGGGAATATTGGAGGGAATAACACAGTGTAGGGATAAAATGGATTAATTCAGGACAGACAGCAGGGAATATTGGAGGAAATAACACAGTGTAGGGATAAAATCATTGAATCTTAGAAGTTACAACATGGAAACAGGCCCTTCGGCCCAACATGTCCATGTCGCCCAGTTTATACCACTAAGCTAGTCCCAATTGCCTGCACTTGGCCCATATCCCTCTATACCCATCTTACCCATGTAATTGTCCAAATGCTTTTTAAAAGACAAAATTGTACCCGCCTGTACTACTGCCTCTGGCAGCTCGTTCCAGACACTCACCACCCTTTGAGTAAAAAATTGCCCCTCTGGACCCTTTTGTATCACTCCCCTCTCACCTTAAATCGATGTCCCCTCGTTATAGACTCCCCTACCTTTGGGAAAAGATTTTGACTATCTACCTTATCTATGCCCCTCATTATTTTGTAGACTTCTATAAGATCACCCCTTCACCTCCTACTCTCCAGGGAAAAAAGTCCCAGTCTATCTAACCTCTCCCTATCAGTCAAACCATCAAGTCCCAGTAGCATCCTGGTAAATCTTTTCTGCACTCTTTCTAGTTTAATAATATCCTTTCTATAATAGGGTGACCAGAACTGTACACAGTATACCAAGTGTGGCCTTACTAATGTCTTGTACAACTTCAACAAGACATCCCAACTCCTGTATTCAATGTTCTGACCAATGAAACCAAGCATGCCGAATGCCTTCTTCACCACCCTATCCACCTGTGACTCCACTTTCAAGGAGCTATGAACCTGTACTCCTAGATCTCTTTGTTCTTTCACTCTCCCCAACGCCCTACCATTAACGGAGTAGGTCCTGGCCCGATTCGATCTACCAAAATGCATCACCTCACATTTATCTAAATTAAACTTCATCTGCCATTCATCGGCCCACTGGCCCAATTTATCAAGATCCCGTTGCAATCCTAGATAACCTTCTTCACTGTCCACAATGCCACCAATCTTGGTGTTATCTGCAAACTTACTCACCATGCCTCCTAAATTCTCATCCAAATCATTAATATAAATAACAAATAACGGCGGACCCAGCACTGGATTAATTCAGGACAGACAGCAGGGATTATTGGAGGAATTAACACAGTGTAGGGATAAAATGGATTAATTCGGGACAGACAGGAGGGATTATTGGAGGAATTAACACAGTGTAGGGATAAAATGGATTAATTCAGGACAGACAGGAGGGATTATTGGAGGAATTAACACAGTGTAGGGATAAAATGGATAATTCAGGACAGACAGGAGGGATTATTGGAGGAAATAACACCGTGTAGTCATAAAATGGATGAATTCAGAACAGACAGCAGGGAATATTGGAGGAAATAACACAGTGTAGGGATAAAATGGATTAATTCAGGACAGACAGCAGGGATTATTGGAGGAATTAACACAGTGTAGGGATAAAATGGATAATTCAGGACAGACAGGAGGGATTATTGGAGGAAATAACACCGTGTAGTCATAAAATGGATGAATTCAGAACAGACAGCAGGGAATATTGGAGGAAATAACACAGTGTTGTGATAAAATGGATTAATTCAGGACAAACAGCAGGGATTATTGGAGGAAATAACACAGTGTAGGGATAAAATGGATAATTCAGGACAGACAGGAGGGATTATTGGAGGAATTAACACAGTGTAGGGATAAAATGGATAATTCAGGACAGACAGGAGGGATTATTGGAGGAAATAACACCGTGTAGTCATAAAATGGATGAATTCAGAACAGACAGCAGGGAATATTGGAGGAAATAACACAGTGTAGGGATAAAATGGATTAATTCAGGACAGACAGCAGGGATTATTGGAGGAATTAACACAGTGTAGGGATAAAATGGATAATTCAGGACAGACAGGAGGGATTATTGGAGGAAATAACACCGTGTAGTCATAAAATGGATGAATTCAGAACAGACAGCAGGGAATATTGGAGGAAATAACACAGTGTTGTGATAAAATGGATTAATTCAGGACAAACAGCAGGGATTATTGGAGGAAATAACACAGTGTAGGGATAAAATGGATTAATTCAGGACAAACAGCAGGGATTATTGGAGGAAATAACACAGTGTAGTGATAAAATGGATTAATTCAGGACAGACAGCAGGGATTATTGGAGGAAATAACACAGTGTAGGGATAAAATGGATTAATTCAGGACAGACAGCAGGGAATATTGGAGGAAATAACACAGTGTAGGGATAAAATGGATTAATTCAGGACAGACAGCAGGGAATATTGGAGGAAATAACACAGTGTAGGGATAAAATGGATTAATTCAGGACAGACAGCAGGGATTATTGGAGGAAATAACACAGTGTAGGGATAAAATGGATTAATTCAGGACAGACAGCAGGGATTATTGGAGGAAATAACACAGTGTAGGGATAAAATGGATTAATTCAGGACAGACAGCAGGGAATATTGGAGGAAATAACACAGTGTAGGGATAAAATGGATTAATTCAGGACAGACAGCAGGGAATATTGGAGGAAATAACACAGTGTAGGGATAAAATCATTGAATCTTAGAAGTTACAACATGGAAACAGGCCCTTCGGCCCAACATGTCCATGTCGCCCAGTTTATACCACTAAGCTAGTCCCAATTGCCTGCACTTGGCCCATATCCCTCTATACCCATCTTACCCATGTAATTGTCCAAATGCTTTTTAAAAGACAAAATTGTACCCGCCTCTACTACTGCCTCTGGCAGCTCGTTCCAGACACTCACCACCCTTTGAGTAAAAAATTGCCCCTCTGGACCCTTTTGTATCTCTCCCCTCTCACCTTAAATCGATGTCCCCTCGTTATAGACTCCCCTACCTTTGGGAAAAGATTTTGACTATCTACCTTATCTATGCCCCTCATTATTTTGTAGACTTCTATAAGATCACCCCTTCACCTCCTACTCTCCAGGGAAAAAAGTCCCAGTCTATCTAACCTCTCCCTATCAGTCAAACCATCAAGTCCCAGTAGCATCCTGGTAAATCTTTTCTGCACTCTTTCTAGTTTAATAATATCCTTTCTATAATAGGGTGACCAGAACTGTACACAGTATACCAAGTGTGGCCTTACTAATGTCTTGTACAACTTCAACAAGACATCCCAACTCCTGTATTCAATGTTCTGACCAATGAAACCAAGCATGCCGAATGCCTTCTTCACCACCCTATCCACCTGTGACTCCACTTTCAAGGAGCTATGAACCTGTACTCCTAGATCTCTTTGTTCTTTCACTCTCCCCAACGCCCTACCATTAACGGAGTAGGTCCTGGCCCGATTCGATCTACCAAAATGCATCACCTCACATTTATCTAAATTAAACTCCATCTGCCATTCATCGGCCCACTGGCCCAATTTATCAAGATCCCGTTGCAATCCTAGATAACCTTCTTCACTGTCCACAATGCCACCAATCTTGGTGTTATCTGCAAACTTACTAACCATGCCTCCTAAATTCTCATCCAAATCATTAATATAAATAACAAATAACGGCGGACCCAGCACTGGATTAATTCAGGACAGACAGCAGGGATTATTGGAGGAATTAACACAGTGTAGGGATAAAATGGATAATTCAGGACAGACAGGAGGGATTATTGGAGGAAATAACACAGTGTAGTCATAAAATGGATGAATTCAGAACAGACAGCAGGGAATATTGGAGGAAATAACACAGTGTTGTGATAAAATGGATTAATTCAGGACAAACAGCAGGGATTATTGGAGGAAATAACACAGTGTAGGGATAAAATGGATTAATTCAGGACAAACAGCAGGGATTATTGGAGGAAATAACACAGTGTAGTGATAAAATGGATTAATTCAGGACAGACAGCAGGGATTATTGGAGGAAATAACACAGTGTAGGGATAAAATGGATTAATTCAGGACAGACAGCAGGGATTATTGGAGGAAATAACACGGTGTGGGGATAAAATGCAATGGATGTTGTGAAGATGGATTGTTAAAAAGTGTTTGTTAAGATGCCGGACAGGAGGCTTTTTGATCAGATTAAAGCTCACGGTATTACAGGGAGTGGGTCAGTGTGGATGGGAAGTTTGATAAAGGGCAGAGTATTGGTTAATGGATGTTTTTCAGACTGTGGGGATGTAAACAGTGGTGTCCCCCAGGGGCAGTGTTGGGACCATTGCTCTTCTCAATATCGAGCAATGACCTGGGCTTGGGTACAAGGGCATAAGATCAACATTTCCTGACAACACCAAGATAGGGAGCATTAAGAACTGTGAAGAGGAATGTTAGCAACTTCAGTGTGACATTGGAACATTCGGAACAGGAGGAGGCCATTCAGCCCCTCGATCCTGTTCCACCATTCAGTGAGATTGGTGTCAGTGACTGTGGGGTTGGTTTGTATCAAACAGGAGGAAATTGGTGTCAGTGACTGTGGTTTTTTTTATCAAAGTGGAGGTGATTGATGTCAGTGACTGGGTTCAGGAATTGGAATTAGCCATTTAGCCCCACAATCCTGCTCCGCCATTCAATTGGATGAGGACTAATCTGTACCACAACTCCATTTACTCGCCTTTGCTCCATATCATCTTCAGCTGCTTCACCAATGACCTTCCCTTCATCATAAGGTCAGAAATGGGGATGTTCGCTGATGATTGCACAGTGTTCAGTTCCATTCGCAACCCCTCAGATAATGAAGCAGTCCGTGCCCGCATGCAGCAAGACCTGGACAACATCCAGGCTTGGACTGATAAGTGGCAAGTAACATTCGGACGAGATAAGTGCCTGGCAATGACCATCTCCAACAAGAGAGAGTCTAACCACCTCCCCTTGACATTCAACGGCATTACCATCGCTGAATCCACCACCATCAACATCCTGCGGGTCACCATTGACCAGAGACTTAACTGGATCAGCCATATAAATACTATGGCTCCAAGAGCAGGTCAGAGGCTGGGTATTCTGCGGCGAGTAACTCACCTCCTGAATCCCCAAAACCTTTCCACATCGACAAGGCACAAGTCAGGAGTGTGATGGAATACTCTCCACTTGCTTGGATGAGTGCAGCTCCAACAACACTCAAGAAGCTCAACACCATCCAGGACAAAGCAGCCCGATTGATTGGCACCCCATCCACCACCCTAAACATTCACTCCCTTCACCACCGGTGCACAGTGGCTGCAGTGTGTACCATCCACAGGATGCACTGCAGCAACTCGCCAAGGCTTCTTCGACAGCACCTCCCAAACCCGCGACCTCGACCACCCAGAAGGACAAGATCAGCAGGCGCATGGGAACAACACCACCTGCACGTTCCTCTCCAATTCACACACCATCCCGACTTGGAAATATATCGCCGTTCCTTCATCGTCGCTGGGTCAAAATCCTGGAACTCCCTTCCTAACAGCACTGTGGGAGAACCTTCACCACACTGACTGCAGCGGTTCAAGAAGGCGGCTCACCACCACCTTCTCAAGGGCAATTAGGGATGGGCAATAAATGCTGGCCTCGCCAGCGACGCCCACATCTCATGAACGAATTTTTAAAAAATCCCTTGCAACCCTCACACAACAAAAACCTTTCAATCTCAATGATGAAAATTTCAGTCGAGCCCCAGCATCCACAGCCTTCCAGGGAAGTGAGTTTGTAATTTCCACAACACATTGTGTCAAAAATTGCAACCTTATTTTGCGCATAAATGACCCAGCTCTAATTTTAATGTTATCAAGAAGGTGGCAGATGGAGTATAATGTGGGGAAATGTGAAATTATTCACTTTGGTAGGAAGAATAGAAAAGCAGAATATTATTTAAAAGATGAGAGATTAAGAATTATTGTTGTTCAGAGGGATTTGGATGTCCTTGTACACGGATCACATAAAGTTAACATGCAGATCCAGCAAGCAATTAGGAAAGCAAATAGTATGTTGGCCTTTATTGCAAGGGGTTTGGAGAACAAGAGTAAGGAAGTCTTGCTGCAATTATATCAGGCTTTGGTGAGGCCACACCTGGAGTACTATGTACAGTTTTGGTCTCCTCACCTGAGGAAGGATATACTTGATTAGAGGGGGTGCAACGAAGGTTCACTGGATTGATTCCTGGGATGAGAGGTTTGTTGCATGAGGAGAGAGTGAGCAGAATGGCCCGACATTGTCTGAAGTTTAGAAGAATGAGAGGTGATCTCATTGAAACGTCAAAAATTCTTGGAGGGCTTGACAGCGTAGATGCTGAGATGCTGTTTCCCCTGGCTGAAGAGTCTAGAACTAGGGGGCATAGTCTCAGGATGAGGGGTCGGCCATTTAGGACTGAAATGAGGAAATATTTCTTCACTCAGAGGGTTGTCAATCTTTGGAATTCTCTGCCCCAGAGGGCTGTGGATGCTCAGTTGTTAAGTATTTTCAAGAATGAGATCGAGAGATTTTTGGACACCGAGGGAATCAAGGAATCGGGCAGGAAAGTAGAGTTAAGGTAGAAGATCAGCCAAGTTCTTACTGAATGGCAGAGCAGGCTCGAGGGGCCGTATGGCCCACTCCTGCTCCTATTTCTTATGCCCTCTTGTTCTGGATTCCCCTCCAGAAGAAATCATTTCTCTGTATTTACCTTATTGAATCCCTTTATTATTTTAAACACCTCGATGAGATCACATCTCAATGTTCTAAACTCATGGGAATAAAAACCAAGTTTATGCCACCTCTCCTCATAATTTAACCCTTTTAACCCCGGCATCATTCTGGTGAATCTGCACTGTACCTTTTCTAAGGCCGATTTATCTCTCCCTCGGTTCGGTGCCCAGTTCTCCAGGTGGGGTCTGACCAAGGTTCATTACAACTGAAGCATCACTTCTGTATTCCAACCCCACTCGAGATAAAGGTCAACATTCAATTAGACTTGTTGATTATTGTCAAGATTTGTGAGGTATTTGCAAAGGATTCGAGGGGATCTTAGAGTTGGGATTTTTCTTTATTCTGTCCACTCAAGGAGTTTGATAACAGACTTACTCCTTTGAATTTAGTGCTGGATTATTGGGCCGTGATGTGTTTACTTGTTTGTATTTTGTTAAATACATTTGCTGAGTGTATTTAAATTGAAGACGAGATTCCCAGGCCTGATGCTCTATTCACACATCGAAGGTGAGAGAGATGCTGTGGGACACACGATAAGTCCAGCAGCTGAAAGTGAATCACAGACTGGGTTTTGTGTTTAGTGATCCCGGGTACATTACTGATACCTTCCCTGGATCCCAAGGCTGGGAGAGGCACTCGGGAAGGACCGGGGAGCTGGGACTTGGCCATGAGAGTAATTGAAGGTATGAGAACTGAAATAATCTACAGTGAGAAAGGAGAAAAGGCAGAATAATCGGTAATGAGGATATCAATTAGTCTCTTATCTTGAATTCATCAAGTAATTGACCCATTCTGTTTGAAACAAAGTTGATTTATTTGACATCGATCCAGAATATTGAATTTCAGCCCAGTTATAGCGGTTATTAACATCAGCAGAAACAAATCCCAACTTCCAGAATGAGGTTCTGCTGCTGAAACCCTCATCCGTGCCTTTGTTTACCTCCAGACTCGACTATTCCAATGCTCTCCAGGCCCGGCCTTCCACTTTACACCCTCCGTAAACTTGAACCCACAATCTCCAGATCAATAATCAGTCCCATTATTCATTGTGTCACTGGCCCAGGCTGTGGAGAACACGGAGCAGCTCCCACTCCCACAGCACTGCGGTATGAGCAGGTACCGAGTCAGCCTCAGTCATGAGCACTGGAATCCACGAGTCCGGGTGTGTCAAAGGTGCACGGTGAACAATCACCAAAGTGAAACATTTTTCCGCTTCCCTTCGATACCTCAGCTGCTCGAGCGACAAGACTGTCGTGGAAAATAAGACAAAGTCATCCTTCCGTCATTTGTTCAATTCCTGCTCGAAGGAGAACGTGTGATTTTGCAATAAGCAGCAATTAGTTCAAGGTCGCTCTCTTAACTTTACAGGCACCTCACAGATTAACATGTTGCCATGAAGGCACAGGACGCCTCTTTTCCTTTCTCAAACCTGAAAACTTTCTGTGTCTGCCCAAACAAGGCTGCTCTGCCTCTGCTCACCAGCAGGGAGCGCTTTTGAGCAGCAACACTTCAAAACACTCAGCTCTCGCTTTCAGGCAAAAGAAGTCTTCGATCAGCACCGGACTCCACGAGTCTGAACGTGTCAACAGGCGCACGGTGAACAATCACCAAAGACAACACTGTTTATCACTTCCCTTCGATAGCTCAGCTGGTAGAGCGGAGGACTGTAGTGAATAAAACAAAATAAAGTCATCCTTAGGTCGCTGGTTCAATTCCGGCTCGAAGGAGTGAGTGTGATTTTGGAATAAGCAGCAATTACCTCAAGGTCACTCTCTGAACTTTACAGGCAGCTCACAGATTAACATGTTGCCACTCAGGCACAGGACACAACTTTTCCTTTTCAAAAGCTCAAAGCTTTCTGTGTCTGCCCGAGCACGGCTGTTTCACTCGAGCATTTCCCTCTGCTCACCAGCAGGGAGTGCCTTTGAGCAGCAACACTTCAAATCGCCCTCAATTTCAGGCAAAATGGTCTTCGATCAGTCAGTCAGTCAGGGCTCTCGCTGCTCCTCGAGCTCGGGCGGCTGTTGCTTTCCGGTGACCTCGTCTTCCTTCCGAAGGCTCGGGCTCTTCTCAGCATCACTTCATGATTACTGTGGCTTCCCGTTCTGCTGTTCCTCACTTGCTGATGCTCGATACCGCCGATTGGAGCAAAGTATTTAATATATTCAGGGAGCGGCAACCCAAGGCAAGATTTCTCTGCTGGTCTTGGAGCAGCTTGAAGGCGAGTGTGAGGCAGGAACTGTGAGGGGCGATTTACAAACAGCAAACGAGGAATTAGCTCAACTGGTGGAGCGCTCACTTGGCCTGTGAGAAGTAGCGGGATCGTTGATTATATTCTCCACTCACCGTTTGTCTTGGTGCAATTATACAGAAACAAGAGTGTTGTCAGTGAGTCCATCGCCCATGGACTTCCTAAACTTCACTGTGTGTTTGGGTACAGAGAGATCAAGGGGCAGCAAATCTTTTGATATGCTGCAGTTAGCAAAAGTTCTTGATTTTGCTATGCAGCAAAGATGGAAAGATGAGGTGAGAGATGGAAAAAAAGCTTCGTAATCCTTGATGCCTTCTCTGAAGATTGAATTCAAGACCTTCAGATTATGACACTGACGCACTGCTTGCTGCACTGAGAAGGCACTTACCAGGTATGGAGCCAGGCAGCACCACCAAGTAGGACAGCTTGCAAGGTATTGAAGGCCATAAAATTTTGCATTAAAAAATCCAAGCCAGGTAGGAATCGAACCTAATGCGTTATCCATTGCACCACTGGCCCAGATTATAACGCATTAGTAGCAGTGGGAGGCAGTGGGCATGGCGGAGGTACTAAATAAATACATTGCATCTGTCTTTCCCAAGGAAGAAGACGCTGCCAGAGTGTCAATGAAGGAAGATGTTGTCGAGATACTGGATTGGCTAAAAATTCATAAAGAGGAGGTACTGGAAAGGCTGGCTGTACTTAAAGTAGATACGTCATCTGGTCCGGATGGGATGCATCCTCGGTTGCTGAGGGAAGTAACGGTGGAAATTGCAGAGGGACTGGCAAAAAACCTCCAAACATCCTTAGATATGGGGGTGATGCCAGAGGACTGGAGAATTGCAAATGTTATACCCCTGTTCAAGAAAGGGTGAAAGAAAAAATCCAGCAACTCCTGACCAGTCAGTTTAACCTCAGTAGTGGAGAAAGTTCTCGCAACGATAATCCGGGACAGAATTAGCAGTCACTTGGACAAGGATTAGGGAAAGCCAGCACGGATTTGTTAAAGGCAAATCGTGTTTCATTAAATTGATCCAGTTTTTTGATGAGGTAACAGAGAGCAGATGAGGGCAATGCAGTTAATGTGGTGTGTATGGACTTCGAAAAGGTGTCAGATAAAGTGCCGCATAATAGGTTTGTCATCAAGATTGAAGCCCATGGAATAAAAGGGGCAGTAGCAGCATGGATACAGAATTGGCTGAATAACAGGAAACAGAGTGTAGTGGTGAACGGTTGTTTTTCGGAATGGAGGGAGGTGTACAGTGGTGTTCCCCAGGGGTCGGTGCTGGGACCACTGCTTTCCTTGATATACATTAATGACTTGGACTTGGGGATACAGGGCACAATTTCCAAATTCTTGCTGCCAAAATGCTCCACTTCACTGTCATCTGCATTAAAATTCATCGGCCAATTATACACCCATTTTGCAAGTTTATTGATGTATTTTGTATTTGGTCGCAATCTTCATCAATATTATCCAAACTCCACCCCACCCCGCCAATCTGGTGTCATCTGTAAATTTTGAAATTGTACTTCCGATTCCCGAGTCCAATTCATTGATGTGAATTGTGAACAGTGGTCCCAGAACCAATCCTTGTGGAGCCCCACTTTCCACCTTATACAGTGTGAGTCGCTACAATTAACCCCACTCTCTGTTTTAGAGCAGTCGTCAAGAGAAACTTCTTTACATAGGGAGTAGGCAGTCTGTGGAATTCACTTCCACGGTTAGTGTTTGGGGCACACAGTTCTGTAATGACAAGTGGTCCTCATGTTTTTATCCAAGACAGGCCTCAGCCCAGTCATTTACTCTAAATGTTGGTGCAATAGTTCAAGCTCAGAGGTGCCAGGTATCGGGAGCAGCAGTAGCTGTAAATAAAATCTAAATGTAAGTAAATACCAATACAGTTCATCTTCATCTATTTCTAGTTTAATAACGTTTGCTGAATGTGGCCCAGGCCAAGTGCCAGGATATCGGGTCAGGTTCACCATCGGAAATGAGTTTGACATCCCTGAGATAGACAATGTGAACCGGATTACCCTCATCCACTAACCCAGCAACTTCTTCAAAAAACTCAAGCAAGTTTGTAAGACACCATTTTCTTTCCCAGAAGCCGTGTTGAGTATCTCTAATGGCTCCTTCTCTTTCCCCGTGATCATAAACAGCATCTCTTAGGATCCCTTCAAGCATCTTCCCTCTGATCGAGGTCACACTGATGGGCCTGTCATTCCCCGGCTCTGATTTGTCCCCTTTAATGAAAATGGGAACTACATGAGCTCCCTTCCAATCTCAGGGGACAATCCCTGACTCTATTGAGCTGTTGAAGATACAGGCAAGGGGCTCACAGAGCACCCGTCCCATCTCTTTAAACACCCGGGGGTGGATATCATCTGGACCTGGAGCACAATGCATCTTGAGAGTTCATATTTTATCCAAAGTGACATCCCATTCTATTTTAATATTTATGATGTTATTGTTGACAGCACATCCCACAGCTGGAATCTGAGCCTCATCCACAGGAGTGTAGACTGATGAGAAATAGTCATTCAACAGCTCTGCCATAGCCCGGGAATCTGTCCTGAACTGTCTTTCAGTGGCCCGAAAGCATCTTTAATGGTCTTCTGACTCCTGACGTAGCTGGAAAGACATTTGCTATTATTCTCAGAATTGGGCACCATCTTCTTTTCCAAAGATCTCTGAGCTTCTCTAATGGCTGCTTTTGTCTCCCTCGATTGTGGGTGATATTTGACCCAATTCTCCTGTAAACTGAATTCATCCTGATCCGATCTGGGTTAAATGTAAGACAGTTCGGGGAGTCAGGAATCATTCACCGCTAGACCCACACTGAGCGGTAAAACCCCAGACGGTTCCTTAGTAAGGATTCCTCTGGTACCTCAGCATATCTTTGTCAGCTTTCTTACAGTCCACTCCTGGAGGCCCCACTCCCTGAGCCTGCAACCTTCAGCAGGGTCAGAGGTGGAGTTCCGCAGTGGGAGTGATCCCAGAGTAACTGTCGGGATCGCTCCCACCCTGTGGATGGTCCGGATCGTGTATTTTTAGTGATCCTGGTGTCTAACACGCACACATCAATAAAACCGGGAATTCTGGAAACACACTGCAGGTCCTTCTTTATCTGGAGATCAAATGACTGTTGTATAATTGTACCAGCAGTTAACAGGCTCCTGTGAACTCCTCCCTCTGCTATTTTAATGCAGACTTTAACCCATTTATTTTAAATGGGTTTATTTTAAATGAGTTAACGCCTGCCTTAAATGGTAGACTCAGGACTGTCACACAAACAGGTTAAATCTTCATAGAATAATTACCACGGTCATTTTTAGACTGGACGCTGCACGGTGACTTTTCTGTGAGTGAAGAGAGACGAGAAAGACCAAAGTGCCGTTTGCCCCTCTCAGTGTGGCCCTGAAGGACTGTGTCCAGGCTGAAGTTCTGTTCCCACCGGACGATCCTCCCCCCAGATTGTCCTTTCTGAGCTCCAGTCAGGTGATGCTAAACACTCAGGTGGGAAAGACCAAAATCTACAACAAGGTGTTTGAAACAAAGCTGATTTATTTCATAAATATCCAGAATATTAAATTCCAGCCCAGTTATAGGGGTTATTAACATCAGGAGAAACAAACCCCAACTGTCAGTCCTGGATGGGATTAACAGCAGAATCCAACCCCTGCAGTCATATGTGAACTCGCTGGAGTCTCAGCACATGTGATGACTGAGTGAATCCCTTCCCACACACGGAGCAGGTGAACAGTCTCTCCCCAATGGGCATGCGTTGATGTGTCAGCAGTTCATTTCTGCTTCGAAAGCTCTTCTCACAGTCACTGAGTTAAAATGTCACTCAATAGTGTGAACAAGTTGATGTTTCAGAAGGTGGGGTGAATTAGTGAATCTCTTCCCACACACGGAGCAGGTGAACAGTCTCTCCCCAGTGTGAACTCGCTGGTGTTTCAGCAGGGCGGATGACTGAGTGAATCCTTTACCGCACACAGAGCAGATGAATGGCCTCTCCCCAGTGTGAACTCGCTGGTGTGTCAGCAGGGCGGATGACTGAGTGAATCCCTTCCCACACACGGAGCAGGTGAACGGCCTCTCCCCAGTGTGGGTGCGTTGGTGTGTCAGCAGAATACCTTTGCTTTTAAACCTCTTCTCACAGTCAGAACATTTAAAAGGTCTCTCCCCAGTGTGAACTCGCTGGTGTGTCAACAGGTCGGATGACTGAGTGAATCCCTTCCCACACAAGGAGCAGGTGAACGGCCTCTCCCCAGTGTGAGTGCGTTGGTGTTTCAGCAGAATAGTTTTGCTTTTAAACCTCTTCTCACAGTCAGAACATTTAAAAGGTCTCTCATCAGAGTGAACTCGCTGGTGTTTCAGCAGGTTGGATGACTGAGTGAATCCCTTCCCACACAAGGAGCAGGTGAACGGCCTCTCCCCAGTGTGACTGTGTCGATGAATTTCCAGGCTGGAGGGGGAATTGAATCCCTTCCCACAGTCCCCACATTTCCACGGTTTCTCCGTGGTCCGGGTGTCCTTGTGTCTCTCCAGGTTGGACGATCAGTTGAAGCCTCGTCCGCACACAGAACACGTGTACGGTTTCTCCCCGCTGTGAATGGTGCGATGTTTTTTCGGGCTGTGTAACTGGTTAAAGCTCTTTCCACAGTCAGTGCACTGGAACACTCTCACTCGGGTGTGTGTGTCTCGGTGCTTTCCCACTCACACTGATGTTTGAAATCTTCTCCCACAGATAGAACAGACAAACATTTCTCCTTCCACATTCAAAGGCCGTTGATATTCAGGTCCTGATGAATCGAGTGACTCTGTCAGATCTTGACATGATCTTTGGTTTGAGTTTCCTGTCTGCAAATCCTCCCCTTCTAGTACCCTGTAAAAGGAGTTTATAAAAGTTATCACTGTAAGTACAGGATAGAAATTTATATCAGATAACTCTACTTTCTATGGAACTTTCTTTCCTCTCTTATTCCTCAAAGCTGTAAATCCCCATCCCATACAGTCTCCCTCCTCCGTGTGCTGAAATCCAAACCCATCGCATCATCTTTCAGTGGTCCTAAACCATGAGTGAAAGGGTGAGAGAGTGAATGTGAGAGTGAGCGCGAGAGAGCGAATGTGAGAGAGCGCGAGAGAGCGAATGCGAGAGAGCACGAGAGAGCGAATGTGAGAGAGCGCGAGAGAGTGAATGTGAGAGAGCGAATGTGAGAGAGCACGAGAGAGTGAATGTGAGAGAGCGAACGTGAGAGAGTGAATGTGGGAGAGCGCGAGAGAGTGAATGAGAGAGAGCGCGAGAGAGGGAATGTGAGAGAGCGCGAGGGAGCGAATGTGAGAGAGCGCGAGGGAGCGAATGTGAGAGAGCGCGAGAGAGCGAATGTGAGAGAGAGCGAGAGAGCGAATGTGAGAGCGCGAGAGAGCGAATGTGAGAGAGCGCGAGAGAGTGAATGTGAGTGCAGCAGTGGGCTCGGTGTGGAGAATGAAGTGGGGCAGGTGGAGCATCTTTCAGTGGGGCAGCAGTGATCATAATCTCATTCGGTTTAGAATAGTTATGGAAAAGGACAGGGGACAGTCAAATGTGAAAATTCTTAACTGGAGGAGGGATAATTCCAGTGAGTTAAAAAGGGATCTTGTCCAGGTGGATTGGAATCAAAAATTGGCAGGCAGAACAGTAATTGAACAGTGGGAGGCCTTCAAGGAGGAGTGGGTTTGGGTACAGAGTAGACAGATTTCCACGAGGAGGAAAGGAACAGCATCCAAAGCTGGAGCTCCCTGGATGACTGAAGATAGAGAGATCACCATTTCTCCTTCATTTGCAGACTCTCCCTGACTGATCACCATTTCTCCTTCATTTACAGACTCTCCCTGACCGATCACCATTTCTCCTTCATTTAAAGACGCTCCCTGACCGATCACCATTTCTCCTTCATTCACAGACTCTCCCTGACCGATCACCATTTCTCCTTCATTTACAGACGCTCCCTGACCGATCACCATTTCTCCTTCATTTGCAGACTCTCCCTGACCGATAACCATTTCTCCTTCATTTACAGACTCTCCCTGACCGATCACCATTTCTCCTTCATTTGCAGACTCTCCCTGACCGATAACCATTTCTCATTCATTTACAAACGATCCCTGACCAATCACCATTTCTCCTTCATTTGCAGACTCTCCCTGACCGATCACCATTTCTCATTCATTTACAAACGATCCCTGACCAATCACCATTTCTCCTTCATTTGCAGACTCTCCCTGACCAATCACCATTTCTCCTTCATTCACAGACTCTCCCTGACCGATCACCATTTCTCCTTCATTTACAGACTCTCACTGACTGATCACCATTTCTCCTTCATTTACAGACTCTCCCTGACCGATCACCATTTCTCCTTCATTTACAGACTCTCCCTGACCGATCACCATTTCTCCTTCATTTACAGACTCTCCCTGACCAATCACCATTTCTCATTCATTTATCGATGCAGAATGATACCAGGACTTCAAGGCTGAAGTTACGAGGAGAGATTACACAAATTGGGGTTGTATTCTCTCGAGTTTCGAAGGTTAAGGGGTGATCTGATCGAAGTTTATAAGATATTAAGGGGAACAGATAGGGTGGATAGAGAGAAACTATTTCCGCTGGTTGGGGATTCGAGGAGTAGGGGGCACAGTCTAAAAATTAGAGCCAGACCTTTCAGGAGTGAGATTAGAAAACATTTCTACACACAAAGGGTGGTAGAAGTTTGGAACTCTCTTCCGCAAACGGCAATTGATACTAGCTCAATTGCTAATTTTAAATCTGAGATAGATAGCTTTTTAGCAACCAAAGGTATTAAGGGATATGGGCCAAAGGCGGGTATATGGAGTTAGATCACAGATCGGACATGATCTTATCAAATGGCGGAGCAGGCACGAGGGGCTGAATGGTCGACTCCTGTCCCGATCCTCCAATGTTCTCCGATGTTCCCTGACCGATCACCGTTTCTACATCATTTACAGACGCTCCCTGACCGATCACCGTTTCTACATCATTTACAGACGCTCCCTGACCGATCACCGTTTCTACATCATTTACAGACGCTCCCTGACCGATCACCGTTTCTACATCATTTACAGACGCTCCCTGACCGATCACCGTTTCTACATCATTTACAGACGCTCCCTGACCGAACACCATTTTTCCTTCATTTACAGACGCTCCCTGATTCGATGAGTCACGAGGTTTGACGCTGACACTGCGCATGCTCGGAGGCCGCGGGCCGTGTGTTGAGTTTCGGGTCTGATCTAAACCGGAGCCCCCGGAGTGTAGAGAGAGAGAGGAGAATGTTCACTGTTTGATATTCGGGCCCGGGGCCGCACTCGGGGTTTGTGAAGCCCCCGCCCCCTCCCCCGGGGTTTATTAACCCGCTCCCCCCGCCCATCTCTCACCTGTTGCCGACACGATCTCGGCCTCACTCCCCGCCCGCCGCGCATGCTCAGCTCACACTGCCCGGGTGATTGACGGGAGCTCCGGACCAATAGGAAGAGCGGAGAGGGGCTGGAGGACCGAGCGGGCGGTTGGTCCTCCAACCAATGGGAGTGGGTGAGGGGCGGGACTTGCGGCACCGAGTGGGCGGGGCTGAGCCCGGATCTCCCTCATTGGCTGAAACTCTGCATCAATTTTAAACCTGATTGATGTCAAACTCGAGGGAAAAAACTGGACTTTAATAAAGGACAAAGAGGAGGGAATATTGGAGGGAATAACACAGTGTAGGGATAAAATGGATTAATTCAGGACAGACAGCAGGGATTATTGGAGGAAATAACACAGTGTAGGGATAAAATGGATTAATTCAGGACAGACAGCAGGGATTATTGGAGGAAATAACACAGTGTAGGGATAAAATGGATTAATTCAGGACAGACAGCAGGGATTATTGGAGGAAATAACACAGTGTAGGGATAAAATGGATTAATTCAGGACAGACAGCAGGGATTATTGGAGGAAATAACACAGTGTAGGGATAAAATGGATTAATTCAGGACAGACAGCAGGGATTATTGGAGGAAATAACACAGTGTAGGGATAAAATGGATTAATTCAGGACAGACAGCAGGGATTATTGGAGGAAATAACACAGTGTAGGGATAAAATGGATTAATTCAGGACAGACAGCAGGGATTATTGGAGGAAATAACACAGTGTAGGGATAAAATGGATTAATTCAGGACAGACAGCAGGGATTATTGGAGGGAATAACACAGTGTAGGGATAAAATGGATTAATTCAGGACAGACAGCAGGGATTATTGGAGGGAATAACACAGTGTAGGGATAAAATGGATTAATTCAGGACAGACAGCAGGGATTATTGGAGGGAATAACACAGTGTAGGGATAAAATGGATTAATTCAGGACAGACAGCAGGGATTATTGGAGGGAATAACACAGTGTAGGGATAAAATGGATTAATTCAGGACAGACAGCAGGGAATATTGGAGGGAATAACACAGTGTAGGGATAAAATGGATTAATTCAGGACAGACAGCAGGGAATATTGGAGGGAATAACACAGTGTAGGGATAAAATGGATTAATTCAGGACAGACAGCAGGGATTATTGGAGGAAATAACACAGTGTAGGGATAAAATGGATTAATTCAGGACAGACAGCAGGGAATATTGGAGGAAATAACACAGTGTCGGGATAAAATGGATTAATTCAGGACAGACAGCAGGGAATATTGGAGGGAATAACACAGTGTAGGGATAAAATGGATTAATTCAGGACAGACAGCAGGGAATATTGGAGGGAATAACACAGTGTAGGGATAAAATGGATTAATTCAGGACAGACAGCAGGGATTATTGGAGGGAATAACACAGTGTAGGGATAAAATGGATTAATTCAGGACAGACAGCAGGGAATATTGGAGGGAATAACACAGTGTAGGGATAAAATGGATTAATTCAGGACAGACAGCAGGGATTATTGGAGGAAATAACACAGTGCAGGGATAAAATGGATTAATTCAGGACAGACAGCAGGGAATATTGGAGGGAATAACACAGTGCAGGGATAAAATGGATTAATTCAGGACAGACAGCAGGGAATATTGGAGGGAATAACACAGTGTAGGGATAAAATGGATTAATTCAGGACAGACAGCAGGGATTATTGGAGGAAATAACACAGTGTAGGGATAAAATGGATTAATTCAGGACAGACAGCAGGGAATATTGGAGGAAATAACACAGTGTCGGGATAAAATGGATTAATTCAGGACAGACAGCAGGGAATATTGGAGGGAATAACACAGTGTAGGGATAAAATGGATTAATTCAGGACAGACAGCAGGGAATATTGGAGGGAATAACACAGTGTAGGGATAAAATGGATTAATTCAGGACAGACAGCAGGGATTATTGGAGGGAATAACACAGTGTAGGGATAAAATGGATTAATTCAGGACAGACAGCAGGGATTATTGGAGGGAATAACACAGTGTAGGGATAAAAAGGATTAATTCAGGACAGACAGCAGGGATTATTGGAGGGAATAACACAGTGTAGGGATAAAATGGATTAATTCAGGACAGACAGCAGGGATTATTGGAGGGAATAACACAGTGTAGGGATAAAATGGATTAATTCAGGACAGACAGCAGGGATTATTGGAGGGAATAACACAGTGTAGGGATAAAATGGATTAATTCAGGACAGACAGCAGGGATTATTGGAGGGAATAACACAGTGTAGGGATAAAATGGATTAATTCAGGACAGACAGCAGGGATTATTGGAGGGAATAACACAGTGTAGGGATAAAATGGATTAATTCAGGACAGACAGCAGGGAATATTGGAGGGAATAACACAGTGTAGGGATAAAATGGATTAATTCAGGACAGACAGCAGGGAATATTGGAGGGAATAACACAGTGTAGGGATAAAATGGATTAATTCAGGACAGACAGCAGGGAATATTGGAGGGAATAACACAGTGTAGGGATAAAATGGATTAATTCAGGACAGACAGCAGGGATTATTGGAGGAAATAACACAGTGTGGTGATAAAATGGATTAATTCAGGACAGACAGCAGGGAATATTGGAGGGAATAACACAGTGTAGGGATAAAATGGATTAATTCAGGACAGACAGCAGGGAATATTGGAGGGAATAACACAGTGTAGGGATAAAATGGATTAATTCAGGACAGACAGCAGGGAATATTGGAGGGAATAACACAGTGTAGGGATAAAATGGATTAATTCAGGACAGACAGCAGGGATTATTGGAGGGAATAACACAGTGTAGGGATAAAATGGATTAATTCAGGACAGACAGCAGGGAATATTGGAGGGAATAACACAGTGTAGGGATAAAATGGATTAATTCAGGACAGACAGCAGGGAATATTGGAGGGAATAACACAGTGTAGGGATAAAATGGATTAATTCAGGACAGACAGCAGGGATTATTGGAGGGAATAACACAGTGTAGGGATAAAATGGATTAATTCAGGACAGACAGCAGGGAATATTGGAGGGAATAACACAGTGTAGGGATAAAATGGATTAATTCAGGACAGACAGCAGGGAATATTGGAGGGAATAACACAGTGTAGGGATAAAATGGATTAATTCAGGACAGACAGCAGGGAATATTGGAGGGAATAACACAGTGTAGGGATAAAATGGATTAATTCAGGACAGACAGCAGGGAATATTGGAGGGAATAACACAGTGTAGGGATAAAATGGATTAATTCAGGACAGACAGCAGGGAATATTGGAGGGAATAACACAGTGTAGGGATAAAATGGATTAATTCAGGACAGACAGCAGGGAATATTGGAGGAAATAACACAGTGTAGGGATAAAATGGATTAATTCAGGACAGACAGCAGGGAATATTGGAGGGAATAACACAGTGTAGGGATAAAATGGATTAATTCAGGACAGACAGCAGGGATTATTGGAGGAAATAACACAGTGTAGGGATAAAATGGATTAATTCAGGACAGACAGCAGGGATTATTGGAGGAAATAACACAGTGTAGGGATAAAATGGATTAATTCAGGACAGACAGCAGGGATTATTGGAGGAAATAACACAGTGTAGGGATAAAATGGATTAATTCAGGACAGACAGCAGGGATTATTGGAGGAAATAACACAGTGTAGGGATAAAATGGATTAATTCAGGACAGACAGCAGGGATTATTGGAGGAAATAACACAGTGTGGTGATAAAATGGATTAATTCAGGACAGACAGCAGGGAATATTGGAGGGAATAACACAGTGTAGGGATAAAATGGATTAATTCAGGACAGACAGCAGGGATTATTGGAGGGAATAACACAGTGTAGGGATAAAATGGATTAATTCAGGACAGACAGCAGGGAATATTGGAGGGAATAACACAGTGTAGGGATAAAATGGATTAATTCAGGACAGACAGCAGGGAATATTGGAGGGAATAACACAGTGTAGGGATAAAATGGATTAATTCAGGACAGACAGCAGGGATTATTGGAGGGAATAACACAGTGTAGGGATAAAATGGATTAATTCAGGACAGACAGCAGGGAATATTGGAGGGAATAACACAGTGTAGGGATAAAATGGATTAATTCAGGACAGACAGCAGGGATTATTGGAGGGAATAACACAGTGCAGGGATAAAATGGATTAATTCAGGACAGACAGCAGGGAATATTGGAGGAAATAACACAGTGTAGGGATAAAATGGATTAATTCAGGACAGACAGCAGGGAATATTGGAGGGAATAACACAGTGTAGGGATAAAATGGATTAATTCAGGACAGACAGCAGGGAATATTGGAGGGAATAACACAGTGTAGGGATAAAATGGATTAATTCAGGACAGACAGCAGGGATTATTGGAGGGAATAACACAGTGTCGGGATAAAATGGATTAATTCAGGACAGACAGCAGGGAATATTGGAGGGAATAACACAGTGTAGGGATAAAATGGATTAATTCAGGACAGACAGCAGGGATTATTGGAGGGAATAACACAGTGCAGGGATAAAATGGATTAATTCAGGACAGACAGCAGGGAATATTGGAGGGAATAACACAGTGTAGGGATAAAATGGATTAATTCAGGACAGACAGCAGGGAATATTGGAGGAAATAACACAGTGTAGGGATAAAATGGATTAATTCAGGACAGACAGCAGGGAATATTGGAGGAAATAACACAGTGTAGGGATAAAATGGATTAATTCAGGACAGACAGCAGGGATTATTGGAGGAAATAACACAGTGTAGGGATAAAATGGATTAATTCAGGACAGACAGCAGGGATTATTGGAGGAAATAACACAGTGTAGGGATAAAATGGATTAATTCAGGACAGACAGCAGGGAATATTGCAGGGAATAACACAGTGTAGGGATAAAATGGATTAATTCAGGACAGACAGCAGGGAATATTGGAGGAAATAACACAGTGTAGGGATAAAATGGATTAATTCAGGACAGACAGCAGGGATTATTGGAGGAAATAACACAGTGTAGGGATAAAATGGATTAATTCAGGACAGACAGCAGGGATTATTGGAGGGAATAACACAGTGTAGGGATAAAATGGATTAATTCAGGACAGACAGCAGGGATTATTGGAGGAAATAACACAGTGTAGGGATAAAATGGATTAATTCAGGACAGACAGCAGGGATTATTGGAGGAAATAACACAGTGTATGGATAAAATGGATTAATTCAGGACAGACAGCAGGGATTATTGGAGGGAATAACACAGTGTAGGGATAAAATGGATTAATTCAGCACAGACAGCAGGGATTATTGGAGGGAATAACACAGTGTAGGGATAAAATGGATTAATTCAGCACAGACAGCAGGGAATATTGGAGGGAATAACACAGTGTAGGGATAAAATGGATTAATTCAGGACAGACAGCAGGGAATATTGGAGGAAATAACACAGTGTAGGGATAAAATGGATTAATTCAGGACAGACAGCAGGGATTATTGGAGGAAATAACACAGTGTAGGGATAAAATGGATTAATTCAGGACAGACAGCAGGGAATATTGGAGGAAATAACACAGTGTAGGGATAAAATGGATTAATTCAGGACAGACAGCAGGGATTATTGGAGGAAATAACACAGTGTAGGGATAAAATGGATTAATTCAGGACAGACAGCAGGGAATATTGGAGGAAATAACACAGTGTAGGGATAAAATGGATTAATTCAGGACAGACAGCAGGGATTATTGGAGGAAATAACACAGTGTATGGATAAAATGGATTAATTCAGCACAGACAGCAGGGAATATTGGAGGGAATAACACAGTGTAGGGATAAAATGGATTAATTCAGGACAGACAGCAGGGAATATTGGAGGAAATAACACAGTGTAGGGATAAAATGGATTAATTCAGGACAGACAGCAGGGATTATTGGAGGAAATAACACAGTGTAGGGATAAAATGGATTAATTCAGGACAGACAGCAGGGAATATTGGAGGAAATAACACAGTGTAGGGATAAAATGGATTAATTCAGGACAGACAGCAGGGATTATTGGAGGTAATAACACAGTGTAGGGATAAAATGGATTAATTCAGGACAGACAGCAGGGATTATTGGAGGAAATAACACAGTGTAGGGATAAAATGGATTAATTCAGGACAGACAGCAGGGAATATTGGAGGAAATAACACAGTGTAGGGATAAAATGGATTAATTCAGGACAGACAGCAGGGATTATTGGAGGAAATAACACAGTGTAGGGATAAAATGGATTAATTCAGGACAGACAGCAGGGAATATTGGAGGAAATAACACAGTGTAGGGATAAAATGGATTAATTCAGGACAGACAGCAGGGATTATTGGAGGAAATAACACAGTGTATGGATAAAATGGATTAATTCAGCACAGACAGCAGGGAATATTGGAGGGAATAACACAGTGTAGGGATAAAATGGATTAATTCAGGACAGACAGCAGGGAATATTGGAGGAAATAACACAGTGTAGGGATAAAATGGATTAATTCAGGACAGACAGCAGGGATTATTGGAGGAAATAACACAGTGTAGGGATAAAATGGATTAATTCAGGACAGACAGCAGGGAATATTGGAGGAAATAACACAGTGTAGGGATAAAATGGATTAATTCAGGACAGACAGCAGGGATTATTGGAGGGAATAACACAGTGTAGGGATAAAATGGATTAATTCAGGACAGACAGCAGGGATTATTGGAGGAAATAACACAGTGTAGGAATAAAATGGATTAATTCAGGACAGACAGCAGGGAATATTGGAGGAAATAACACAGTGTAGGGATAAAATGGATTAATTCAGGACAGACAGCAGGGAATATTGGAGGAAATAACACAGTGTAGGGATAAAATGGATTAATTCAGGACAGACAGCAGGGATTATTGGAGGTAATAACACAGTGTAGGGATAAAATGGATTAATTCAGGACAGACAGCAGGGATTATTGGAGGAAATAACACAGTGTAGGGATAAAATGGATTAATTCAGGACAGAGAACAGGGAATATTGGAGGAAATAACACAGTGTAGGGATAAAATGGATTAATTCAGGACAGACAGCAGGGATTATTGGAGGAAATAACACAGTGTAGGGATAAAATGGATTAATTCAGGACAGACAGCAGGGATTATTGGAGGTAATAACACAGTGTAGGGATAAAATGGATTAATTCAGGACAGACAGCAGGGATTATTGGAGGAAATAACACAGTGTCGGGATAAAATGGATTAATTCAGGACAGACAGCAGGGAATATTGGAGGAAATAACACAGTGTAGGGATGAAATGGATTAATTCAGGACAGACAGCAGGGATTATTGGAGGAAATAACACAGTGTCGGGATAAAATGGATAATTCAGGACAGACAGCAGGGAATATTGGAGGAAATAACACAGTGTAGGGATAAAATGGATTAATTCAGGACAGACAGCAGGGATTATTGGAGGAAATAACACAGTGTAGGGATAAAATGGATTAATTCAGGACAGACAGCAGGGATTATTGGAGGAAATAACACAGTGTAGGGATAAAATGGATTAATTCAGGACAGACAGCAGGGATTATTGGAGGAAATAACACAGTGTGGTGATAAAATGCAATGGATGTTGTGAAGATGGATTGTTAAAAAGTGTTTGATAAGATGCCGGACAGGAGGCTTGTTGATCAGATTAAAGCTCACAGTATTACAGGGAGTGGGTCAGTGTGGATGGGAAGTTTGATAAAGGGCAGAGTATTGGTTAATGGATGTTTTTCAGACTGTGGGGTTGTGAACAGTGGTGTCCCCCAGGGGCAGTGTTGGGACCATTGCTCTTCTCAACACAGAGCAATGACCTGGGATTGGGTGCAAGGGCATAAAATCAACATTTCCTGACAACACCAAGATAGGGAGCATTAAGAACAGTGAAGAGGAATGTTAGCAACTTCCGTGTGACATCGCAACATTAGGAACAGGAGTAGGCCATTCAGCCCCTCGATCCTGTTCCACCATTCAGTGCGATTGGTGTCAGTGAGAATGGGGTTGGTTTATATCAGGCAGAATGAGATTGGTATCAGTGACGGTGGGATTGTTTTTTATCAGACAGGAGGAAATTGATGTCAGTGACTGTGGGGTTGGTTTTTTCAGACAGGAGGAGATTGGTGTCAGTGACTGGTGTTTTTTTTATCAAAGTGGAGGAGATTGGTGTCAGTGACTGGGTTCAGGAATTGGAAATAGTCATTTAGCCCCACAATCCTGCTCCGCCATTCAATTAGATCAGGACTAATCTGTACCACATCTCCATTTACTCGCCTTTGCTCCATATCATCTTCAGCTGCTTCATCAATGACCTTCCCTCCATCATAAGGTCAGAAATGGGGATGTTCGCTGATGATTGTTCAGTGTTCAGTTCCATTCGCAACCCCTCAGATAATGATGCAGTCCGTGCCCGCATGCAGCAAGACCTGGACAACATCCAGCCTTGGACTGATAAGTGGCAAGTAACATTCGGGCCAGACAAGTGCCTGGCAATGACCATCTCCAACAAGAGAGAGTCTAACCACCTCCCCTTGACATTCAAAGGCATTACCATCGCCAAATCCCCCACCATCAACATCCTGGTGGTCCTCATTGACCAGAAACTTAACTGGATCAGCCATATAAATACTGTGGCTTCAATCGCAGGTCAGAGGCTGGGTATTCTGCGGCAAGTAACTCACCTCCTGACTCCCCAAAGCCTTTCCACATCAACAAGGCACAAGTCAGGAGTGTGATGGAATACTCTCCACTTGCCTGGATGAGTGCAGCTCCAACAACACTCAAGAAGCTCGACACCATCCAGGACAAAGCAGCCCGTTTGATTGGCACCCCATCCACCACCCTAAACATTCACTCCCTTCACCACCGGTGCACAGTGGCTGCAGTGTGTACTATCCACAGGATGCACTGCAGCAACTCACCAAGATTTCTTCGACACATATCCCAAACTCGTGATCTCTACCATCTAGAAGGACAAGATCAGCAGGCATATGGGAACAACACCACCTCTCCAATTCACACACCATCCCGACTTGGAAATATATCGCCATTCCTTCATCGTCGCTGGGTCAAAATCCTGGAACTCCCTTCCTAACAGCACTGTGGGAGAACCTTCACCACACGGACTGCACCAGTTTAAGAAGGCGGCTCACCACCAGCTTCTCAAGGGCAATTAGGGATGGGCAATAAATGCTGGCCTCGCCAGCGACGCCCACATCCCATGAACGAATTTTAAAAAAATCCCTTGCAACCCTCACACAACAAAAACCTTTCAATCTCAATGATGAAAATTTCAGTCGAGCCCCAGCATCCACAGCCTTCCAGGGAAGTGAGTTTGTAATTTCCACAACACTTTGTGTCAAAAATTGCTACCTTATTTTGCGCATAAATGACCCAGCTCTAATTTTAATGTTATCAAGAAGGTGGCAGATGGAGTATAATGTGGGGAAATGTGAAATTATTCACTTTGGTAGGAAGAATAGAAAAGCAGAATATTATTTAAAAGATGAGAGATTAAGAATTATTGGTGTTCAGAGGGATTTGGATGTCCTTGTACACGGATCACATAAAGTTAACATGCAGATCCAGCAAGCAATTAGGAAAGCAAATAGTACGTTGGCCTTTATTGCAAGGGGTTTGGAGAATAAGAGTAAGGAAGTCTTGCTGCAATTATATCGGGCTTTGGTGAGACCACACCTGGAGTACTATGTACAGTTTTGGTCTCCTCACCTGAGGAAGGATATACTTGATTAGAGGGGGTGCAATGAAGGTTCACTAGATTGATTCCTGGGATGAGAGGTTTGTTGCATGTGGAGAGATTGGGCCGAATGTCCTGATATTGTCTGAAGTTTAGAAGAATGAGAGGTGATCTCATTGAAACGTCAAAAATTCTTCGAGGGCTTGATAGGGTAGAGGCTGTTTCCCCTTGCTGGAGAGTCCAGAACTAGGGGGCATAGTCTCAGGATAAGAGTTCGGCCATTTAGGACTGAAATTAGGAAATATTTCTTCACTCAGAGGGTTGTCAATCTTTGGAATTCTCTACCCCAGAGGGCTGTGGATGCTCAGTCATTGAGTATATTCAAGAATGAGATTGAGAGATTTTTGGACACCAAGTGAATCAAGGAATCGGGCAGGAAAGTGGAGTTAAGGTAGAAGATCAGCCATGTTCTTACTGAATGGCAGAGCAGCCTCGAGGGGCCGTATGGCCCACTCCTGCTCCGATTTCTTATTCCCTCTTGTTCTGGATTCCACTCCAGAAGAAATCATTTCTCTGAATCTACCTTATTGAATCCCTTTATTATTTTAAACACCTCGATGAGATCACATCTCAATGTTCTAAACTCATGGGAATAAAAACCAAGTTTATGCCACCTATCCTCATAATTTAACCCTTTTAACCCCGGCATCATTCTGGTGAATCTGCACTGTACCTTTTCTAAGGCCGATTTATCTCTCCCTCGGTTCAGTGCCCAGTTCTCCAGGTGGGGTCTGACCAAGGTTCATTACAACTGAAGCATCACTTCTGTATTCCAACCCCACTCGAGATAAAGGTCAACATTCAATTAGACTTGTTGATTATTGTCAAGATTTGTGAGGTATTTGCAAAGGATTCGAGGGGATCTTAGAGTTGGGATTTTTCTTTATTCTGTCCACTCAAGGAGTTTGATAACAGACTTACTCCTTTGAATTTAGTGCTGGATTATTGGGCCGTGATGTGTTTACTTGTTTGTATTTTGTTAAATACATTTGCTGAGTGTATTTAAATTGAAGACGAGATTCCCAGGCCTGATGCTCTATTCACACATCGAAGGTGAGAGAGATGCTGTGGGACACACGATAAGTCCAGTAGCTGAAAGTGATTCACAGACTGGGTTTTGTGTTTAGTGATCCCGGGTACATTACTGATACCTTCCCTGGATCCCAAGGCTGGGAGAGGCACTCGGGAAGGACCAGGGAGCTGGGACTTGGCCATGAGAGTAATTGAAGGTATGAGAACTGAAATAATCTGCAGTGAGAAAGGAGAAAAGGCAAAATAATCGGTAATGAGGACATCAATTAGTCTCTTATCTTGAATTCATCAAGTAATTGACCCATTCTGTTTGAAACAAAGTTGATTTATTTGACATAGATCCAGAATATTGAATTTCAGCCCAGTTATAGCGGTTATTAACATCAGCAGAAACAAATCCCAACTTCCAGAATGATGTTCTGCTGCTGAAACCCTCATCCATGCCTTTGTTTACCTCCAGACCCGACTATTCCAATGCTCTCCAGGCCCGGCCTTCCACTTTACCCCCTCCGTAAACTTGAACCCACAATCTCCAGATCAATAATCAGTCCCATTATTCATTGTGTCACTGGCCCAGGCTGTGGAGAACACGGAGCAGCTCCCACTCCCACAGCACTGCGGTATGAGCAGGTACCGAGTCAGCCTCAGTCATGAGCACTGGAATCCACGAGTCCGGGTGTGTCAAAGGTGCACGGTGAACAATCACCAAAGTGAAACATTTATGCCGCTTCCCTTCGATACCTCAGCTGGTCGAGCGACAAGACTGTCGTGGAAAATAAGACAAAGTCATCCTTCCGTCATTTGTTCAATTCCTGCTCGAAGGAGAACGCGTGATTTTGCAATAAGCAGCAATTAGTTCAAGGTCGCTCTCTGAACTTTACAGGCACCTCACAGATTAACATGTTGCCATGAAGGCACAGGACGCCTCTTTTCCTTTCTCAAACCTGAAAACTTTCTGTGTCTGCCCAAACAAGGCTGCTCTGCCTCTGCTCACCAGCAGGGAGCGCTTTTGAGCAGCAATACTTCAAAACACTCAGCTCTCGCTTTCAGGCAAAAGAAGTCTTCGATCAGCACCGGACTCCACGAGTCTGAACGTGTCAACAGGCGCACGGTGAACAATCACCAAAGACAGCACTGTTTATCACTTCCCTTCGATAGCTCAGCTGGTAGAGCGGAGGACTGTAGTGAATAAAACAAAATAAAGTCATCCTTAGGTCGCTGGTTCAATTCCGGCTCGAAGGAGTGAGTGTGATTTTGGAATAAGCAGCAATTACCTCAAGGTCACTCTCTGAACTTCACAGGCAGCTCACAGATTAACATGTTGCCACTCAGGCACAGGACACCTCTTCTCCTTTCCAAAACCGAAAAGCTTTCTGTGTCTGCCCGAGCACGGCTGTTTCACTCGAGCATTTCCCTCTGCTCACCAGCAGGGAGTGCCTTTGAGCAGCAACACTTCAAATCGCCCTCAATTTCAGGCAAAATGGTCTTCGATCAGTCAGTCAGTCAGGGCTCTCGCTGCTCCTCGAGCTCGGGCGGCTGTTGCTTTCCGGTGACCTCGTCTTCCTTCCGCAGGCTCGGGCTCTTCTCAGCATCACTCATGATGACTGCGGCTTCCCGTTCTGCTGTTCCTCACTTGCTGATGCTCGATACCGCCGATTGGAGCAAAGTATTTAATATATTCAGGGAGCGGCAACCCAAGGCAAGATTTCTCTGCTGGTCTTGGAGCAGCTTGAAGGCGAGTGTGAGGCAGGAACTGTGAGGGGCGATTTACAAACAGCAAACGAGGAATTAGCTCAACTGGTGGAGCGCTCACTTGGCCTGTGAGAAGTAGCGGGATCGTTGATTATATTCTCCACTCACCGTTTGTCTTGGTGCAATTATACAGAAACAAGAGTGTTGTCAGTGAGTCCATCGCCCATGGACTTCCTAAACTTCACTGTGTGTTTGGATACAGAGAGATCAAGGGGCAGCAAATCTTTTGATATGCTGCAGTAAGCAAAAGTTCTTGATTTTGCTGTGCAGCAAAGATGGAAAGATGAGGTGAGAGATGGAAAAAAAGCTTCGTAATCCTTGATGCCTTCTCTGAAGATTGAATTCAAGCCCTTCAGATTATGACACTGATGCACTGCTTGCTGCACTGAGAAGGCACTTACCAGGTATGGAGCCAGGCAGCACCACCAAGTAGGACAGCTTGCAAAGTATTGAAGGCCATAAAATTTTGCATTAAAAAATCCGAGCCAGGTAGGAATCGAACCTAATGCGTTATCCATTGCACCACTGGCCCAGATTATAACGAATTAGTAGCAGTGGGAAGCAGTGAGCATGGCGGAGGTACTAAATAAATACATTGCATCTGTCTTTCCCAAGGAAGAAGACGCTGCCAGAGTGTCAGTAAAGGAAGATGTTGTAGAGATACTGGATTGGCTAAAAATTTATAAAGAGGAGGTCCTGGAAAGGCTGGCTGTACTTAAAGTTGATACGTCATCTGGTCCGGATGGGATGCATCCTCGGTTGCTGAGGGAAGTAACGGTGGAAATTGCAGAGGTACTGGCAAAAAACCTCCAAACATCCTTAGATATGGGGGAGATGCCAGAGGACTGGAGAATTGCAAATGTTACACCCCTGTTCAAGAAAGGGTGAAAGAAAAAATCCAGCAACTACTGACCAGTCAGTTTAATCTCGGTCGTGGAAAAAGTTCCAGCAACGATAATCCGGGACAGAATTAGCAGTCAATTGGACAAGGATTAGGGAAAGCCAGCACGGATTTGATAAAGGCAAATCGTGTTTAATTAAATTGATACAGTTTTTTGATGAGGTAACAGAGAGTAGATGAGGGCAATGCAGTTAATGTGGTGTGTATGGACTTCGAAAAGGCGTCAGATAAAGTGCCGCAAAATGTGTTTGTCATCAAGATTGAAGCCCATGGAATAAAAGGGGCAGTAGCAGCATGGATACAGAATTGGCTGAATAACAGGAAACAGAGTGTAGTGGTGAACGGTTGTTTTTCGGAATGGAGGGAGGTGTACAGTGGTGTTCCCCAGGGGTCGGTGCTGGGACCACTGCTTTCCTTGATATACATTAATGACTTGGACTTGGGGATACAGGGCACAATTTCCAAATTCTTGCTACCAAAATGCTCCACTTCACTGTCATCTGCATTAAAATTCATTGGCCAATTATACACCCAATTTGCAAGTTTATTGATGTATTTTGTATTTGGTCGCAATCTTCATCAATATTATCCAAACTCCACCCCACCCCGCCAATCTGGTGTCATCTGTAAATTTTGAAATTGTACTTCCGATTCCCGAGTCCAATTCGTTGATGTGAATTGTGAACAGTGGTCCCAGAACCAATCCTTGTGGAGCCCCACTTTCCACCTTATACAGTGTGAGTCGCTACAATTAACCCCACTCTCTGTTTTAGAGCAGTAGTCAAGAGAAACTTCTTTGCATAGGGAGTAGGCAGTCTGTGGAATTCACTTCCACGGTTAGTGTTTGGGGCACACAGTTCTGTAATGACAAGTGGTCCTCATGTTTTTATCCAAGACAGGCCTCAGCCCAGTCATTTACTCTAAATGTTGGTGCAATAGTTCAAGCTCAGAGGTGCCAGGTATCGGGAGCAGCAGTCGCTGTAAATAAAATCTAAATGTAAGTAAATACCAATACAGTTCATCTTCATCTATTTCTAGTTTAATAACTTTTGCTGAATGTGGCCCAGGCCAAGTGCCAGGATATCGGGTCAGGTTCACCATAGGAAATGAGTTTGACATCCCTGAGATAGACAATGTGAACCGGATTACCCTCATCCACTAACCCAGCAACTTCTTCAAAAAACTCAAGCAAGTTTGTCAGACACCATTTTCTTTCCCAGAAGCCGTGTTGAGTATCTCTGATGGCTCCCTCTCTTTCCCCGTGATCATAAACAGCATCTCTTAGGATCCCTTCAAGCATCTTCCCTCTGATCGAGGTTACACTGATGGGCCTGTCATTCCCCGGCTCTGATTTGTCCCCTTTAATGAAAATGGGAACTACGTGAGCTCCCTTCCAATCTCAGGGGACAATCCCTGACTCTATTGAGCTGTTGAAGATACAGGCAAGGGGCTCACAGAGCACCCGTCCCATCTCTTTAAACACCCGGGGGTGGATATCATCTGGACCTGGAGCACAATGCATCTTGAGAGTTCATATTTTATCCAAAGTGACATCCCATTCTATTTTAATATTTATGATGTTATTGTTGACAGCACATCCCACAGCTGGAATCTGAGCATCATCCACAGGAGTGTAGACTGATGAGAAATAGTCATTCAACAGCTCTGCCATAGCCCGGGAATCTGTCCTGAACTGTCTTTCAGTGGCCCTAAAGCATCTTTAATGGTCTTCTGACTCCTGACGGAGCTGGAAAGACATTTGCTATTATTCTCAGAATTGGGCACCATCTTCTTTTCCAAAGATCTCTGAGCTTCTCTCATGGCTGCTTTTGTCTCCCTCGATTGTGGGTGATATTTGACCCAATTCTCCTGTAAACTGAATTCATCCTGATGCGATCTGGGTTAAATGTAAGACAGTTCGGGGAGTCAGAAATCATTCACCGCTAGACCCACACTGAGAGGTAAAGCCCCAGATGGTTCCTTAGTAAGGATTCCTCTGGTACCTCAGCATATCTTTGTCAGCTATCTTACAGTCCACTCCTGGAGGCCCCACTCCCTGAGCCTACAACCTTCAGCAGGGTCAGAGGTGGAGTTCCGCAGTGGGAGTGATCCCAGAGTAACTGTCGGGATCGCTCCCACCCTGTGGATGGTCCGGATCGTGCATTTTTAGTGATCCTGGTGTCTAACACGCACACATCAATAAAACCGGGAATTCTGGAACACACTGCAGGTCCTTCTTTATCTGGAGATCAAATGACTGTTGTATAATTGTACCAGCAGTTAACAGGCTCCTGTGAACTCCTCCCTCTGCTATTTTAATGCAGACTTTAACCGATTTATTTTAAATGGGTTTATTTTAAATGAGTTAACGCCTGCCTTAAATGGTAGACTCAGGACTGTCACACAAACAGGTTAAATCTTCATAGAATAATTACCACAGTCATTTTTAGACTGGACGCCGCACGGTGACTTTGCTGTCAGTGAAGAGAGACGAGAAAGACCAAAGTGCCGTTTGCCCCTCTCAGTGTGGCCCTGAAGGACTGTGTCCAGGCTGAAGTTCTGTTCCCACCGGACGATCCTCCCCCCAGATTGTCCTTTCTGAGCTCCAGTCAGGTGATGCTAAACACTCAGGTGGGAAAGACCAAAATCTACAACAAGGTGTTTGAAACAAAGCCAATTTATTTAACAGATATCCAGAATATTAAACTCCAGCCCAGTTATAGGGGTTATTAACATCAGGAGAAACAAACCCCAACTGTCAGAATGAACATGGTTCAGTCCTGGATGTGATTAACAGCAGAATCCAACCCCTGCAGTCATATGTGAACTCACTGGAGTCTCAGCACATGTGATGACTGAGCGAATCCCTTTCCACACACAGAGCAGGTGAACGGCCTCTCCCCAGTGTGACTGTGTCGATGAATTTCCAGGCTGGAGGGGGAATTGAATCCCTTCCCACAGTCCCCACATTTCCACGGTTTCTCCATGGTCCGGGTGTCCTTGTGTCTCTCCAGGTTGGACGATCAGTTGAAGCCTCGTCCACACACAGAACACGTGTACGGTTTCTCCCCGCTGTGAATGGTGCAATGTTTTTTCTGGCTGTGTAACTGGTTAAAGCTCTTTCCACAGTCAGTGCACTGGAACACTCTCACTCGGGTGTGTGTGTCTCGGTGCTTTCCCACTCACACTGATGTTTGAAATCTTCTCCCACAGAAAGAACAGACAAACATTTCTCCTTCCACATTCAAAGGTCGATGATATTCAGGTCCTGATGAATCGAGTGACTCTGTCAGATCTTGACGTGATCTTTGGTTTGAGTTTCCTGTCTGCAAATCCTCCCCTTCTAGTACCCTGTAAAAGGAGTTTATAAAAGTTATCACTGTAAGTACAGGATAGAAATTCAGATCAGATAACTCTACTTTTTATGGAACTTTCTTTCCTCTCTTATTCCTCAAAGCTGTAAATCCCCATCCCATACAGTCTCCCTCCTCCGTGTGCTGAAATCCAAACCCATCGCATCATCCTTCAGTGGTCCTAAACCATGAGTGAAAGGGTGAGAGAGCGAATGCGAGAGAGCGAATGCGAGAGAGCGAATGCGAGAGAGCGCGAGAGAGCGAATGCGAGAGAGCGCGAGAGAGCGAATGCGAGAGAGCGCGAGAGAGCGAATGCGAGAGAGCGCGAGAGAGCGAATGCGAGAGAGCGCGAGAGAGCGAATGCGAGAGAGCGCGAATGCGAGAGAGCGCGAGAGAGCGAATGTGAGAGAGCGCGAGAGAGAGCGCGAGAGAGTGAATGTGAGAGAGCGCGAGAGAGCGAATGCGAGAGAGCACGAGAGAGTGAATGTGAGAGAGCGCGAGAGAGTGAATGTGGGAGAGCGCGAGAGAGTGAATGTGGGAGAGCGCGAGAGTGAATGTGGGAGAGCGCGAGAGAGTGAATGTGAGAGAGCGCGAGAGAGTGAATGTGAGAGAGCGCGAGAGAGTGAATGTGAGAGAGCGCGAGAGAGTGAATGTGAGAGAGCGCGAGAGAGTGAATGTGAGAGAGCGCGAGAGAGTGAATGTGAGAGAGCGCGAGAGAGTGAATGTGAGAGAGCGCGAGAGAGTGAATGTGAGAGAGCGCGAGAGAGTGAATGTGAGAGAGCGCGAGAGAGTGAATGTGAGAGAGCGCGAGAGAGTGAATGTGAGAGAGCGCGAGAGAGTGAATGTGAGAGAGCGCGAGAGAGTGAATGTGAGAGAGCGCGAGAGAGTGAATGTGAGAGAGCGCGAGAGAGCGAATGTGAGAGAGCGCGAGAGAGTGAATGTGAGTACAGCAGTGGGCTCGGTGTGGAGAATGAAGTGGGGCAGGTGGAGCATCTTTCAGTGGGGCAGCAGTGATCATAATCTCATTCGGTTTAGAATAGTTATGGAAAAGGACAGGGGACAGTCAAATGTGAAAATTCTGAACTGGAAGAGGGCTAATTCCAGTGAGTTAAAAAGGGATCTTGTCCGTGTGGATTGGAATGAAAAATTGGCAGGCAGAACAAGAATTGAACAGTGGGAGGCCTTCAAGGAGGAGTTGGTTTGTGTACAGAGTAGACAGATTCCCACGAGGAGGAAAGGAACAGCATCCAAAGCTCGAGCTCCCTGGATGACTGAAGAGATAGAGATCACCATTTCTCCTTCATTTACAGACTCTCCCTGACCGATCACCAATTCTCCTTCATTGACAGACTCTCCGTGACCGATCACCATTTCTCCTTCATTTACAGACTCTCCCTGACCGATCACCATTTCTCCTTCATTTACAGACGCTCCCTGACCGATCACCATTTCTCCTTCATTGACAGACTCTCCCTGACCGATCACCATTTCTCCTTCATTGACAGACTCTCCCTGACCGATCACTATTTCTCCTTCATTCACAGACGCTCCCTGACCGATCACCATTTCTCCTTCATTTACAGACGCTCCCTGATCAATCACCATTTCTCCTTCATTGACAGACGCTCCCTGACCGATCACCATTTCTCCTTCATTTACAGACTCTCCCTGACCGATCACCATTTCTCCTTCATTTACAGACTCTCCCTGACCAATCACCATTTCTCATTCATTTATCGATGCAGAATGATACCAGGACTTCAAGGCTGAAGTTACGAGGAGAGATTACACAAATTGGGGTTGTATTCTCTCGAGTTTCGAAGGTTCAGGGGTGATCTGATCGAAGTTTATAAGATATTAAGGGGAACAGATAGGGTGGATAGAGAGAAACTATTTCCACTGGTTGGGGATTTTAGGAGTCGGGGGCACAGTCTAAATATTAGAGCCAGACCTTTCAGGAGTGAGATTAGAAAACATTTCTACACACAAAGGGCGGGAGAAGTTTGGAACTCTCTTCCGCAAACGGCAATTGATACTAGCTCAATTGCTAAATTTAAATCTGAGACAGATAGCTTTTTAGCAAACAAAGGTATTAAGGGATATGGGCCAAAGGCGGGTATATGGAGATAGATCACAGATCGGCCATGATCTTATCAAATGGCGGAGCAGGCACGAGGGGCTGAATGGTCGACTCCTGTCCCGATGCTCCGATGTTCCCTGACCGATCAACATTCCGCCTTCATTTACAGACGCTCCCTGACCGATCACCATTTCTCCTTCATTTACAGACGCTCCCTGACCGATCACCATTTCTCCTTCATTTACAGACGCTCCCTGACCGATCCCCATTTCTCCTTCATTTACAGACGCTCCCTGATTCGATGAGTCACGAGGTTTGACGCTGACACTGCGCATGCTCGGAGGCCGCGGGCCGTGTGTTGAGTTTCGGGTCTGATCTAAACCGGAGCCCCCGGAGTGTAGAGAGAGAGAGGAGAATGTTCACTGTTTGATATTCGGGCCCGGGGCCGCACTCGGGGTTTGTGAAGCCCCCGCCCCCTCCCCCGGGGTTTATTAACCCGCTCCCCCCGCCCATCTCTCACCTGTTGCCGACACGATCTCGGCCTCACTCCCCGCCCGCCGCGCATGCTCAGCTCACACTGCCCGGGTGATTGACGGGAGCTCCGGACCAATAGGAAGAGCGGAGAGGGGCTGGAGGACCGAGCGGGCGGTTGGTCCTCCAACCAATGGGAGTGGGTGAGGGGCGGGACTTGCGGCACCGAGTGGGCGGGGCTGAGCCCGGATCTCCCTCATTGGCTGAAACTCTGCATCAATTTTAAACCTGATTGATGTCAAACTCGAGGGAAAAACTGGACTTTAATAAAGGACAAAGAGGAGGGAATATTGGAGGGAATAACACAGTGTAGGGATAAAATGGATTAATTCAGGACAGACAGCAGGGAATATTGGAGGGAATAACAGAGTGTAGGGATAAAATGGATTAATTCAGGACAGACAGCAGGGATTATTGGAGGGAATAACACAGTGTAGGGATAAAATGGATTAATTCAGGACAGACAGCAGGGAATATTGGAGGGAATAACACAGTGTAGGGATAAAATGGATTAATTCAGGACAGACAGCAGGGATTATTGGAGGGAATAACACAGTGTAGGGATAAAATGGATTAATTCAGGACAGACAGCAGGGATTATTGGAGGGAATAACACAGTGTAGGGATAAAATGGATTAATTCAGGACAGACAGCAGGGAATATTGGAGGGAATAACAGAGTGTAGGGATAAAATGGATTAATTCAGGACAGACAGCAGGGAATATTGGACGGAATAACACAGTGTAGGGATAAAATGGATTAATTCAGGACAGACAGCAGGGAATATTGGAGGGAATAACACAGTGTAGGGATAAAATGGATTAATTCAGGACAGACAGCAGGGAATATTGGAGGGAATAACAGAGTGTAGGGATAAAATGGATTAATTCAGGACAGACAGCAGGGATTATTGGAGGGAATAACACAGTGTAGGGATAAAATGGATTAATTCAGGACAGACAGCAGGGATTATTGGAGGGAATAACACAGTGTAGGGATAAAATGGATTAATTCAGGACAGACAGCAGGGAATATTGGAGGGAATAACACAGTGTAGGGATAAAATGGATTAATTCAGGACAGACAGCAGGGATTATTGGAGGGAATAACACAGTGTAGGGATAAAATGGATTAATTCAGGACAGACAGCAGGGAATATTGGAGGGAATAACACAGTGTAGGGATAAAATGGATTAATTCAGGACAGACAGCAGGGATTATTGGAGGAAATAACACAGTGTAGGGATAAAATGGATTAATTCAGGACAGACAGCAGGGAATATTGGAGGAAATAACACAGTGTAGGGATAAAATGGATTAATTCAGGACAGACAGCAGGGAATATTGGAGGAAATAACACAGTGTAGGGATAAAATGGATTAATTCAGGACAGACAGCAGGGAATATTGGAGGAAATAACACAGTGTAGGGATAAAATGGATTAATTCAGGACAGACAGCAGGGAATATTGGAGGAAATAACACAGTGTGGGGATAAAATGGATTAATTCAGGACAGACAGCAGGGAATATTGGAGGGAATAACACAGTGTAGGGATAAAATGGATTAATTCAGGACAGACAGCAGGGATTATTGGAGGGAATAACACAGTGTAGGGATAAAATGGATTAATTCAGGACAGACAGCAGGGAATATTGGAGGAAATAACAGAGTGTAGGGATAAAATGGATTAATTCAGGACAGACAGCAGGGAATATTGGAGGGAATAACACAGTGTAGGGATAAAATGGATTAATTCAGGACAGACAGCAGGGAATATTGGAGGAAATAACACAGTGTAGGGATAAAATGGATTAATTCAGGACAGACAGCAGGGAATATTGGAGGGAATAACACAGTGTAGGGATAAAATGGATTAATTCAGGACAGACAGCAGGGATTATTGGAGGGAATGACACAGTGTAGGGATAAAATGGATTAATTCAGGACAGACAGCAGGGAATATTGGAGGGAATAACACAGTGTAGGGATAAAATGGATTAATTCAGGACAGACAGCAGGGAATATTGGAGGGAATAACACAGTGTAGGGATAAAATGGATTAATTCAGGACAGACAGCAGGGATTATTGGAGGAAATAACACAGTGTAGGGATAAAATGGATTAATTCAGGACAGACAGCAGGGATTATTGGAGGGAATAACACAGTGTAGGGATAAAATGGATTAATTCAGGACAGACAGCAGGGATTATTGGAGGGAATAACACAGTGTAGGGATAAAATGGATTAATTCAGGACAGACAGCAGGGAATATTGGAGGGAATAACACAGTGTAGGGATAAAATGGATTAATTCAGGACAGACAGCAGGGAATATTGGAGGAAATAACACAGTGTAGGGATAAAATGGATTAATTCAGGACAGACAGCAGGGATTATTGGAGGGAATAACACAGTGTAGGGATAAAATGGATTAATTCAGGACAGACAGCAGGGATTATTGGAGGGAATAACACAGTGTAGGGATAAAATGGATTAATTCAGGACAGACAGCAGGGAATATTGGAGGGAATAACACAGTGTAGGGATAAAATGGATTAATTCAGGACAGACAGCAGGGATTATTGGAGGAAATAACACAGTGTAGGGATAAAATGGATGAATTCAGGACAGACAGCAGGGATTATTGGAGGGAATAACACAGTGTAGGGATAAAATGGATTAATTCAGGACAGACAGCAGGGATTATTGGAGGAAATAACACAGTGTAGGGATAAAATGGATTAATTCAGGGCAGACAGCAGGGAATATTGGAGGAAATAACACAGTGTGGGGATAAAATGGATTAATTCAGGACAGACAGCAGGGATTATTGGAGGAAATAACACAGTGTCGGGATAAAATGGATTAATTCAGGACAGACAGCAGGGAATATTGGAGGAAATAACACAGTGTGGGGATAAAATGGATTAATTCAGGACAGACAGCAGGGATTATTGGAGGAAATAACACAGTGTCGGGATCAAATGGATTAATTCAGGACAGACAGCAGGGAATATTGGAGGAAATAACACAGTGTAGGGATAAAATGGATTAATTCAGGACAGACAGCAGGGAATATTGGAGGAAATAACACAGTGTAGGGATAAAATGGATTAATTCAGGACAGACAGCAGGGAATATTGGAGGAAATAACACAGTGTAGGGATAAAATGGATTAATTCAGGACAGACAGCAGGGATTATTGGAGGAAATAACACAGTGTAGGGATAAAATGGATTAATTCAGGACCGACAGCAGGGATTATTGGAGGGAATAACACAGTGTAGGGATAAAATGGATAAATTCAGGACAGACAGCAGGGAATATTGGAGGAAATAACACAGTGTAGGGATAAAATGGATTAATTCAGGACAGACAGCAGGGAATATTGGAGGAAATAACACAGTGTAGGGATAAAATGGATTAATTCAGGACAGACAGCAGGGAATATTGGAGGAAATAACACAGTGTAGGGATAAAATGGATTAATTCAGGACAGACAGCAGGGATTATTGGAGGAAATAACACAGTGTATGGATAAAATGGATTAATTCAGGGCAGACAGCAGGGATTATTGTAGGAAATAACACAGTGTCGGGATAAAATGGATTAATTCAGGACAGACAGCAGGGAATATTGGAGGAAATAACACAGTGTAGGGATAAAATGGATTAATTCAGGACAGACAGCAGGGATTATTGAAGGAAATAACACAGTGTGGGGATAAAATGGATTAATTCAGGACAGACAGCAGGGATTATTGGAGGAAATAACACAGTGTAGGGATAAAATGGATTAATTCAGGACAGACAGCAGGGAATATTGGAGGGAATAACACAGTGTAGGGATAAAATGGATTAATTCAGGACAGACAGCAGGGAATATTGGAGGGAATAACACAGTGTAGGGATAAAATGGATTAATTCAGGACAGACAGCAGGGATTATTGGAGGAAATAACACAGTGTAGGGATAAAATGGATTAATTCAGGACAGACAGCAGGGAATATTGGAGGAAATAACACAGTGTAGGGATAAAATGGATTAATTCAGGACAGACAGCAGGGATTATTGGAGGGAATAACACAGTGTAGGGATAAAATGGATTAATTCAGGACAGACAGCAGGGAATATTGGAGGAAATAACACAGTGTAGGGATAAAATGGATTAATTCAGGACAGACAGCAGGGAATATTGGAAGGAATAACACAGTGTAGGGATAAAATGGATTAATTCAGGACAGACAGCAGGGAATATTGGAGGAAATAACACAGTGTAGGGATAAAATGGATTAATTCAGGACAGACAGCAGGGAATATTGGAGGGAATAACACAGTGTAGGGATAAAATGGATTAATTCAGGACAGACAGCAGGGAATATTGGAGGAAATAACACAGTGTAGGGATAAAATGGATTAATTCAGGACAGACAGCAGGGATTATTGGAGGGAATAACACAGTGTAGGGATAAAATGGATTAATTCAGGACAGACAGCAGGGAATATTGGAGGAAATAACACAGTGTAGGGATAAAATGGATTAATTCAGGACAGACAGCAGGGAATATTGGAGGAAATAACACAGTGTAGGGATAAAATGGATTAATTCAGGACAGACAGCAGGGAATATTGGAGGAAATAACACAGTGTAGGGATAAAATGGATTAATTCAGGACAGACAGCAGGGATTATTGGAGGGAATAACACAGTGTAGGGATAAAATGGATTAATTCAGGACAGACAGCAGGGAATATTGGAGGGAATAACACAGTGTAGGGATAAAATGGATTAATTCAGGACAGACAGCAGGGAATATTGGAGGGAATAACACAGTGTAGGGATAAAATGGATTAATTCAGGACAGACAGCAGGGATTATTGGAGGGAATAACACAGTGTAGGGATAAAATGGATTAATTCAGGACAGACAGCAGGGATTATTGGAGGAAATAACACAGTGTAGGGATAAAATGGATTAATTCAGGACAGACAGCAGGGATTATTGGAGGGAATAACACAGTGTAGGGATAAAATGGATTAATTCAGGACAGACAGCAGGGATTATTGGAGGGAATAACACAGTGTAGGGATAAAATGGATTAATTCAGGACAGACAGCAGGGAATATTGGAGGGAATAACACAGTGTAGGGATAAAATGGATTAATTCAGGACAGACAGCAGGGAATATTGGAGGAAATAACACAGTGTAGGGATAAAAAGGATTAATTCAGGACAGACAGCAGGGATTATTGGAGGAAATAACACAGTGTAGGGATAAAATGGATTAATTCAGGACAGACAGCAGGGAATATTGGAGGAAATAACACAGTGTAGGGATAAAATGGATTAATTCAGGACAGACAGCAGGGAATATTGGAGGAAATAACACAGTGTAGGGATAAAATGGATTAATTCAGGACAGACAGCAGGGAATATTGGAGGAAATAACACAGTGTAGGGATAAAATGGATTAATTCAGGACAGACAGCAGGGATTATTGGAGGGAATAACACAGTGTAGGGATAAAATGGATTAATTCAGGACAGACAGCAGGGATTATTGGAGGGAATAACACAGTGTAGGGATAAAATGGATTAATTCAGGACAGACAGCAGGGAATATTGGAGGGAATAACACAGTGTAGGGATAAAATGGATTAATTCAGGACAGACAGCAGGGATTATTGGAGGAAATAACACAGTGTAGGGATAAAATGGATGAATTCAGGACAGACAGCAGGGATTATTGGAGGGAATAACACAGTGTAGGGATAAAATGGATTAATTCAGGACAGACAGCAGGGATTATTGGAGGAAATAACACAGTGTAGGGATAAAATGGATTAATTCAGGGCAGACAGCAGGGAATATTGGAGGAAATAACACAGTGTGGGGATAAAATGGATTAATTCAGGACAGACAGCAGGGATTATTGGAGGAAATAACACAGTGTCGGGATCAAATGGATTAATTCAGGACAGACAGCAGGGAATATTGGAGGAAATAACACAGTGTAGGGATAAAATGGATTAATTCAGGACCGACAGCAGGGAATATTGGAGGAAATAACACAGTGTAGGGATAAAATGGATTAATTCAGGACAGACAGCAGGGAATATTGGAGGAAATAACACAGTGTAGGGATAAAATGGATTAATTCAGGACAGACAGCAGGGATTATTGGAGGAAATAACACAGTGTATGGATAAAATGGATTAATTCAGGGCAGACAGCAGGGATTATTGGAGGAAATAACACAGTGTCGGGATAAAATGGATTAATTCAGGACAGACAGCAGGGAATATTGGAGGAAATAACACAGTGTAGGGATAAAATGGATAATTCAGGACAGACAGCAGGGATTATTGGAGGAAATAACACAGTGTCGGGATAAAATGGATTAATTCAGGACAGACAGCAGGGAATATTGGAGGACATAACACAGTGTCGGGATAAAATGGATTAATTCAGGACAGACAGCAGGGATTATTGGAGGAAATAACACAGTGTAGGGATAAAATGGATTAATTCAGGACAGACAGCAGGGAATATTGGAGGAAATAACACAGTGTAGGGATAAAATGGATAATTCAGGACAGACAGCAGGGATTATTGGAGGGAATAACACAGTGTAGGGATAAAATGGATTAATTCAGGACAGACAGCAGGGAATATTGGAGGAAATAACACAGTGTAGGGATAAAATGGATAATTCAGGACAGACAGCAGGGATTATTGGAGGAAATAACACAGTGGAGGGATAAAATGGATTAATTCAGGACAGACAGCAGGGATTATTGAAGGAAATAACACAGTGTGGGGATAAAATGGATTAATTCAGGACAGACAGCAGGGATTATTGGAGGAAATAACACAGTGTAGGGATAAAATGGATTAATTCAGGACAGACAGCAGGGAATATTGGAGGAAATAACACAGTGTAGGGATAAAATGGATAATTCAGGACAGACAGCAGGGATTATTGGAGGAAATAACACAGTGTAGGGATAAAATGGATTAATTCAGGACAGACAGCAGGGATTATTGGAGGAAATAACACAGTGTAGGGATAAAATGGATTAATTCAGGACAGACAGCAGGGATTATTGGAGGGAATAACACAGTGTAGGGATAAAATGGATTAATTCAGGACAGACAGCAGGGATTATTGGAGGGAATAACACAGTGTAGGGATAAAATGGATTAATTCAGGACAGACAGCAGGGAATATTGGAGGGAATAACACAGTGTAGGGATAAAATGGATTAATTCAGGACAGACAGCAGGGAATATTGGAGGGAATAACACAGTGTAGGGATAAAATGGATTAATTCGAGACAGACAGCAGGGAATATTGGAGGGAATAACACAGTGTAGGGATAAAATGGATTAATTCAGGACAGACAGCAGGGAATATTGGAGGAAATAACACAGTGTAGGGATAAAATGGATTAATTCAGGACAGACAGCAGGGAATATTGGAGGAAATAACACAGTGTAGGGATAAAATGGATTAATTCAGGACAGACAGCAGGGATTATTGGAGGGAATAACACAGTGTAGGGATAAAATGGATTAATTCAGGACAGACAGCAGGGATTATTGGAGGGAATAACACAGTGTAGGGATAAAATGGATTAATTCAGGACAGACAGCAGGGAATATTGGAGGGAATAACACAGTGTAGGGATAAAATGGATTAATTCAGGACAGACAGCAGGGATTATTGGAGGAAATAACACAGTGTAGGGATAAAATGGATGAATTCAGGACAGACAGCAGGGATTATTGGAGGGAATAACACAGTGTAGGGATAAAATGGATTAATTCAGGACAGACAGCAGGGATTATTGGAGGAAATAACACAGTGTAGGGATAAAATGGATTAATTCAGGGCAGACAGCAGGGAATATTGGAGGAAATAACACAGTGTGGGGATAAAATGGATTAATTCAGGACAGACAGCAGGGATTATTGGAGGAAATAACACAGTGTCGGGATCAAATGGATTAATTCAGGACAGACAGCAGGGAATATTGGAGGAAATAACACAGTGTAGGGATAAAATGGATTAATTCAGGACAGACAGCAGGGATTATTGGAGGAAATAACACAGTGTAGGGATAAAATGGATTAATTCAGGACCGACAGCAGGGAATATTGGAGGAAATAACACAGTGTAGGGATAAAATGGATTAATTCAGGACAGACAGCAGGGAATATTGGAGGAAATAACACAGTGTAGGGATAAAATGGATTAATTCAGGACAGACAGCAGGGATTATTGGAGGAAATAACACAGTGTATGGATAAAATGGATTAATTCAGGGCAGACAGCAGGGATTATTGGAGGAAATAACACAGTGTCGGGATAAAATGGATTAATTCAGGACAGACAGCAGGGAATATTGGAGGAAATAACACAGTGTAGGGATAAAATGGATAATTCAGGACAGACAGCAGGGATTATTGGAGGAAATAACACAGTGTCGGGATAAAATGGATTAATTCAGGACAGACAGCAGGGAATATTGGAGGACATAACACAGTGTCGGGATAAAATGGATTAATTCAGGACAGACAGCAGGGATTATTGGAGGAAATAACACAGTGTAGGGATAAAATGGATAATTCAGGACAGACAGCAGGGATTATTGGAGGAAATAACACAGTGTCGGGATAAAATGGATTAATTCAGGACAGACAGCAGGGAATATTGGAGGACATAACACAGTGTCGGGATAAAATGGATTAATTCAGGACAGACAGCAGGGATTATTGGAGGAAATAACACAGTGTAGGGATAAAATGGATTAATTCAGGACAGACAGCAGGGAATATTGGAGGAAATAACACAGTGTAGGGATAAAATGGATAATTCAGGACAGACAGCAGGGATTATTGGAGGGAATAACACAGTGTAGGGATAAAATGGATTAATTCAGGACAGACAGCAGGGAATATTGGAGGAAATAACACAGTGTAGGGATAAAATGGATAATTCAGGACAGACAGCAGGGATTATTGGAGGAAATAACACAGTGGAGGGATAAAATGGATTAATTCAGGACAGACAGCAGGGATTATTGAAGGAAATAACACAGTGTGGGGATAAAATGGATTAATTCAGGACAGACAGCAGGGATTATTGGAGGAAATAACACAGTGTAGGGATAAAATGGATTAATTCAGGACAGACAGCAGGGAATATTGGAGGAAATAACACAGTGTAGGGATAAAATGGATAATTCAGGACAGACAGCAGGGATTATTGGAGGAAATAACACAGTGTAGGGATAAAATGGATTAATTCAGGACAGACAGCAGGGATTATTGGAGGAAATAACACAGTGTAGGGATAAAATGGATTAATTCAGGACAGACAGCAGGGATTATTGGAGGAAATAACACAGTGTAGGGATAAAATGGATTAATTCAGGACAGACAGCAGGGAATATTGGAGGGAATAACACAGTGTCGGGATAAAATGGATTAATTCAGGACAGACAGCAGGGAATATTGGAGGAAATAACACAGTGTAGGGATAAAATGGATTAATTCAGGACAGACAGCAGGGAATATTGGAGGAAGTAACACAGTGTAGGGATAAAATGGATAATTCAGGACAGACAGCAGGGATTATTGGAGGAAATAACACAGTGTAGGGATAAAATGGATTAATTCAGGACAGACATCAGGGAATATTGGAGGAAATCACACAGTGTAGGGATAAAATGGATAATTCAGGACAGACAGCAGGGATTATTGGAGGAAATAACACAGTGGAGGGATAAAATGGATTAATTCAGGACAGACAGCAGGGATTATTGGAGGAAATAACACAGTGTAGGGATAAAATGGATTAATTCAGGACAGACAGCAGGGAATATTGGAGGAAATAACACAGTGTAGGGATAAAACGGATTAATTCAGGACAGACAGCAGGGATTATTGGAGGAAATAACACAGTGTAGGGATAAAATGGATTAATTCAGGACAGACAGCAGGGAATATTGGAGGAAATAACACAGTGTAGTGATAAAATGGATTAATTCAGGACAGACAGCAGGGAATATTGGAGGAAATAACACAGTGTAGGGATAAAATGGATTAATTCAGGACAGACAGCAGGGATTATTGGAGGAAATAACACAGTGTCGTGATAAAATGGATTAATTCAGGACAGACAGCAGGGATTATTGGAGGAAATAACACAGTGTAGGGATAAAATGGATTAATTCAGGAGAGACAGCAAGGATTATTGGAGGAACTAACACAGTGTAGGGATAAAATGGATAATTCAGGACAGACATCAGGGATTATTGGAGGAAATAACACAGTGTAGGGTTAAAATGGATTAATTCAGGACAGAGCAGGGATTATTGGAGGAAATAGCACAGGTGTGGGGAGCTGGACTTGGCCATGAGAGTAATTGAAGGTATGGGAACTGAAATAATCTACAGTGAGAAAGGAGAAAAGGCAAAATAATCGGTAATTAGGACATCAATTAGTCTCTTGTGTTGAATTCATCAAGTAATTGACCCATTCTGTTTGAAAGAAAGTTGATTTATTTGACAGAGATCCAGAATATTGAATTTCAGCCCAGTTATAGCGGTTATTAACATCAGCAGAAACAAATCCCAACTTCCAGAATGAGGTTCTGCTGCTGAAACCCTCATCCGTGCCTTTGTTTACCTCCAGACTCGACTATTCCAATGCTCTCCAGGCCCGGCCTTCCACTTTACACCCTCCGTAAACTTAAACCCACAATCTCCAGATCAATAATCAGTCCCATTATTCATTGTGTCACTGGCCCAGGCTGTGGAGAACACGGAGCAGCTCCCACTCCCACAGCACTGCGGTATGAGCAGGTACCGAGTCAGCCTCAGTCATGAGCACTGGAATCCACGAGTCCGGGTGTGTCAAAGGTGCACGGTGAACAATCACCAAAGTGAAACATTTTTGCCGCTTCCCTTCGATACCTCAGCTGGTCGAGCGACAAGACTGTCGTGGAAAATAAGACAAAGTCATCCTTCCGTCATTTGTTCAATTCCTGCTCGAAGGAGAACGTGTGATTTTGCAATAAGCAGCAATTAGTTCAAGGTCGCTCTCTGAACTTTACAGGCACCTCACAGATTAACATGTTGCCATGAAGGCACAGGACGTCTCTTTTCCTTTCTCAAACCTGAAAACTTTCTGTGTCTGCCCAAACAAGGCTGCTCTGCCTCTGCTCACCAGCAGGGAGCGCTTTTGAGCAGCAATACTTCAAAACACTCAGCTCTCGCTTTCAGGCAAAAGAAGTCTTCGATCAGCACCGGACTCCACGAGTCTGAACGTGTCAACAGGCGCACGGTGAACAATCACCAAAGACAGCACTGTTTATCACTTCCCTTCGATAGCTCAGCTGGTAGAGCGGAAGACTGTAGTGAATAAAACAAAATAAAGTCATCCTTAGGTCGCTGGTTCAATTCCGGCTCGAAGGAGTGAGTGTGATTTTGGAATAAGCAGCAATTACCTCAAGGTCACTCTCTGAACTTCACAGGCAGCTCACAGATTAACATGTTGCCACTCAGGCACAAGACACCTCTTCTCCTTTCCAAAACCGAAAAGCTTTCTGTGTCTGCCCGAGCACGGCTGTTTCACTCGAGCATTTCCCTCTGCTCACCAGCAGGGAGTGCCTTTGAGCAGCAACACTTCAAATCGCCCTCAATTTCAGGCAAAATGGTCTTCGATCAGTCAGTCAGTCAGGGCTCTCGCTGCTCCTCGAGCTCGGGCGGCTGTTGCTTTCCGGTGACCTCGTCTTCCTTCCGAAGGCTCGGGCTCTTCTCAGCATCACTTCATGATTACTGTGGCTTCCCGTTCTGCTGTTCCTCACTTGCTGATGCTCGATACCGCCGATTGGAGCAAAGTATTTAATATATTCAGGGAGCGGCAACCCAAGGCAAGATTTCTCTGCTGGTCTCGGAGCAGCTTGAAGGCGAGTGTGAGGCAGGAAGTGTGAGGGGCGATTTACAAACAGCAAACGAGGAATTAGCTCAACTGGTGGAGCGCTCACTTGGCCAGTGAGAAGTAGCGGGATCGTTGATTATATTCTCCACTCACCGTTTGTCTTGGGGCAATTATACAGAAACAAGAGTGTTGTCAGTGAGTCCATCGCCCATGGACTTCCGAAACTTCACTGTGTGTTTGAGTACAGAGAGATCAAGGGGCAGCAAATCTTTTGATGTGCTGCAGTTAGCAAAAGTTCTTGATTTTGCTATGCAGCAAAGAAGGAAAGATGAGGTGAGAGATGGAAAAAAAGCTTCGTAAGCCTTGATACCTTCTCTGAAGATTGAATTCAGGACCTTCAGATTATGACACTGATGCACTGCTTGCTGCACTGAGAAGGCACTTACCAGGTATGGAGCCAGGCAGCACCACCAAGTAGGACAGCTTGCAAGGTATCGAAGGCCATAAAATTTTGCATTAAAAAATCCAAGCCAGGTCGGAATCGAACCTAATGCGTTATCCATTGCACCACTGGCCCAGATTATAACGAATTAGTAGCAGTGGGAGGCAGTGGGCATGGCGGAGGTACTAAATAAATACATTGCATCTGTCTTTCCCAAGGAAGAAGACGCTGCCAGAGTGTCAGTAAAGGAAGATGTTGTAGAGACACTGGATTGGCTAAAAATTTATAAAGAGGAGGTACTGGAAAGGCTGGCTGTACTTAAAGTAGATACGTCATCTGGTCCGGATGGGATGCATCCGAGGTTGCTGAGGGAAGTAACGGTGGAAATTGCAGAGGTACTGGCAAAAAACCTCCAAACATCCTTAGATATGGGGGTGATGCCAGAGGACTGGAGAATTGCAAATGTTACACCCCTGTTCAAGAAAGGGTGAAAGAAAAAATCCAGCAACTACTGACCAGTCAGTTTAACCTCGGTAGTGGAGAAAGTTCTCGCAACGATAATCCGGGACAGAATTTGCAGTCAATTGGACAAGGATTAGGGAAAGCCAGCACGGATTTGATAAAGGCAAATCGTGTTTAATTAAATTGATACAGTTTTTTGATGAGGTAACAGAGAGTAGATGAGGGCAATGCAGTTAATGTGGTGTGTATGGACTTGGAAAAGGCGTCAGATAAAGTGCCGCATAATGGGTTTGTCATCAAGATTGAAGCCCATGGAATAAAAGGGGCAGTAGCAGCATGGATACAGAATTGGCTGAATAACAGGAAACAGAGTGTAGTGGTGAACGGTTGTTTTTCGGAATGGAGGGAGGTGTACAGTGGTGTTCCCCAGGGGTCGGTGCTGGGACCACTGCTTTCCTTGATATACATTAATGACTTGGACTTGGGGATACAGGGCACAATTTCCAAATTCTTGCTACCAAAATGCTCCACTTCACTGTCATCTGCATTAAAATTCATCGGCCAATTATACACCCATTTTGCAAGTTTATTAATATATTTTGTATTTGGTCGCAATCTTCATCAATATTATCCAAACTCCACCCCACCCCGCCAATCTGGTGTCATCTGTAAATTTTGAAATTGTACTTCCGATTCCCGAGTCCAATTCGTTGATGTGAATTGTGAACAGTGGTCCCAGAACCAATCCTTGTGGAGCCCCACTTTCCACCTTATACAGTGTGAGTCGCTACAATTAACCCCACTCTCTGTTTTAGAGCAGTCGTCAAGAGAAACTTCTTTACATAGGGAGTAGGCAGTCTGTGGAATTCACTTCCACGGTTAGTGTTTGGGGCACACAGTTCTGTAATGACAAGTGGTCCTCATGTTTTTATCCAAGACAGGCCTCAGCCCAGTCATTTACTCTAAATGTTGGTGCAATAGTTCAAGCTCAGAGGTGCCAGGTATCGGGAGCAGCAGTAGCTGTAAATAAAATCTAAATGTAAGTAAATACCAATACAGTTCATCTTCATCTATTTCTAGTTTAATAACGTTTGCTGAATGTGGCCCAGGCCAAGTGCCAGGATATCGGGTCAGGTTCACCATAGGAAATGAGTTTGACATCCCTGAGATAGACAATGTGAACCGGATTACCCTCATCCACTAACCCAGCAACTTCTTCAAAAAACTCAAGCAAGTTTGTAAGACACCATTTTCTTTCCCAGAAGCCGTGTTGAGTATCTCTAATGGCCCCTTCTCTTTCCCCGTGATCATAAACAGCATCTCTTAGGATCCCTTCAAGCATCTTCCCTCTGATCGAGGTCACACTGATGGGCCTGTCATTCCCCGGCTCTGATTTGTCCCCTTTAATGAAAATGGGAACTACATGAGCTCCCTTCCAATCTCAGGGGACAATCCCTGACTCTATTGAGCTGTTGAAGATACAGGCAAGGGGCTCACAGAGCACCCGTCCCATCTCTTTAAACACCCGGGGGTGGATATCATCTGGACCTGGAGCACAATGCATTTTGAGAGTTCATATTTTATCCAAAGTGACATCCCATTCTATTTTAATATTTATGATGTTATTGTTGACAGCACATCCCACAGCTGGAATCTGAGCCTCATCCACAGGAGTGTAGACTGATGAGAAATAGTCATTCAACAGCTCTGCCATAGCCCGGGAATCTGTCCTGAACTGTCTTTCAGTGGCCCGAAAGCATCTTTAATGGTCTTCTGACTCCTGACGTAGCTGGAAAGACATTTGCTATTATTCTCAGAATTGGGCACCATCTTCTTTTCCAAAGATCTCTGAGCTTCTCTCATGGCTGCTTTTGTCTCCCTCGATTGTGGGTGATATTTGACCCAATTCTCCTGTAAACTGAATTCATCCTGATCCGATCTGGGTTAAATGTAAGACAGTTCGGGGAGTCAGGAATCATTCACCGCTAGACCCACACTGAGCGGTAAAACCCCAGACGGTTCCTTAGTAAGGATTCCTCTGGTACCTCAGCATATCTTTGTCAGCTTTCTTACAGTCCACTCCTGGAGGCCCCACTCCCTGAGCCTACAACCTTCAGCAGGGTCAGAGGTGGAGTTCCGCAGTGGGAGTGATCCCAGAGTAACTGTCGGGATCGCTCCCACCCTGTGGATGGTCCGGATCGTGTATTTTTAGTGATCCTGGTGTCTAACACGCACACATCAATAAAACCGGGAATTCTGGAAACACACTGCAGGTCCTTCTTTATCTGGAGATCAAATGACTGTTGTATAATTGTACCAGCAGTTAACAGGCTCCTGGGAACTCCTCCCTCTGCTATTTTAATGCAGACTTTAACCCATTTATTTTAAATGGGTTTATTTTAAATGAGTTAACGCCTGCCTTAAATGGTAGACTCAGGACTGTCACACAAACAGGTTAAATCTTCATAGAATAATTACCACGGTCATTTTTAGACTGGACGCTGCACGGTGACTTTGCTGTCAGTGAAGAGAGACGAGAAAGACCAAAGTGCCGTTTGCCCCTCTCAGTGTGGCCCTGAAGGACTGTGTCCAGGCTGAAGTTCTGTTCCCACCGGACGATCCTCCCCCCAGATTGTCCTTTCTGAGCTCCAGTCAGGTGATGCTAAACACTCAGGTGGGAAAGACCAAAATCTACAACAAGGTGTTTGAAACAAAGCTGATTTATTTCATAAATATCCAGAATATTAAACTCCAGCCCAGTTATAGGGGTTATTAACATCAGGAGAAACAAACCCCAACTGTCAGTCCTGGATGGGATTAACAGCAGAATCCAACCCCTGCAGTCATATGTGAACTCGCTGGAGTCTCAGCACATGTGATGACTGAGTGAATCCCTTCCCACACACGGAGCAGGTGAACAGTCTCTCCCCAATGGGCATGCGTTGATGTGTCAGCAGTTCATTTCTGCTTCGAAAGCTCTTCTCACAGTCACTGAGTTAAAATGTCACTCAATAGTGTGAACAAGTTGATGTTTCAGAAGGTGGGGTGAATTAGTGAATCCCTTCCCACACACGGAGCAGGTGAACAGTCTCTCCCCAGTGTGAACTCGCTGGTGTTTCAGCAGGGCGGATGACTGAGTGAATCCCTTCCCACACACGGAGCAGGTGAACGGCCTCTCCCCAGTGTGAACTCGCTGGTGTGTCAGCAGGGCGGATGACTGAGTGAATCCCTTCCCACACACGGAGCAGGTGAACGGCCTCTCCCCAGTGTGGGTGCGTTGGTGTGTCAGCAGAATACCTTTGCTTTTAAACCTCTTCTCACAGTCAGAACATTTAAAAGGTCTCTCCCCAGTGTGAACTCGCTGGTGTGTCAGCAGGTCGGATGACTGAGTGAATCCCTTCCCACACAAGGAGCAGGTGAACGGCCTCTCCCCAGTGTGAGTGCGTTGGTGTTTCAGCAGAATAGTTTTGCTTTTAAACCTCTTCTCACAGTCAGAACATTTAAAAGGTCTCTCATCAGAGTGAACTCGCTGGTGTTTCAGCAGGTTGGATGACTGAGTGAATCCCTTCCCACACACGGAGCAGGTGAACGGCCTCTCCCCAGTGTGACTGTGTCGATGAATTTCCAGGCTGGAGGGGGAATTGAATCCCTTCCCACAGTCCCCACATTTCCACGGTTTCTCCGTGGTCCGGGTGTCCTTGTGTCTCTCCAGGTTGGACGATCAGTTGAAGCCTCGTCCACACACAGAACACGTGTACGGTTTCTCCCCGCTGTGAATGGTGCGATGTTTTTTCGGGCTGTGTAACTGGTTAAAGCTCTTTCCACAGTCAGTGCACTGGAACACTCTCACTCGGGTGTGTGTGTCTCAGTGCTTTCCCACTCACACTGATGTTTGAAATCTTCTCCCACAGATAGAACAGACAAACATTTCTCCTTCCACATTCAAAGGCCGTTGATATTCAGGTCCTGATGAATCGAGTGACTCTGTCAGATCTTGACATGATCTTTGGTTTGAGTTTCCTGTCTGCAAATCCTCCCCTTCTAGTACCCTGTAAAAGGAGTTTATAAAAGTTATCACTGTAAGTACAGGATAGAAATTTATATCAGATAACTCTACTTTCTATGGAACTTTCTTTCCTCTCTTATTCCTCAAAGCTGTAAATCCCCATCCCATACAGTCTCCCTCCTCCGTGTGCTGAAATCCACACCCATCGCATCATCTTTCAGTGGTCCTAAACCATGAGTGAAAGGGTGAGAGAGTGAATGTGAGAGTGAGCGCGAGAGAGCGAATGTGAGAGAGCGCGAGAGAGCGAATGCGAGAGAGCGAATGTGAGAGAGCGCGAGAGAGTGAATGTGAGAGAGCGAATGTGAGAGAGCACGAGAGAGTGAATGTGAGAGAGCGAACGTGAGAGAGTGAATGTGGGAGAGCGCGAGAGAGTGAATGTGAGAGAGCGCGAGAGAGGGAATGTGGGAGAGCGCGAGAGAGTGAATGTGAGAGAGCGCGAGAGAGTGATTGTGAGAGAGCGCGAGAGAGCGATTGTGAGAGAGCGCGAGAGAGCGAATGTGAGAGCGCGAGAGAGCGAATGTGAGAGAGCGCGAGGGAGCGAATGTGAGAGAGCGCGAGGGAGCGAATGTGAGAGAGCGCGAGGGAGCGAATGTGAGAGAGCGCGAGGTAGCGAATGTGAGAGCGCGAGAGAGCGAATGTGAGAGCGCGAGAGAGCGAATGTGAGAGAGCGCGAGAGAGCGAATGTGAGAGAGCGCGAGAGAGTGAATGTGAGTACAGCAGTGGGCTCGGTGTGGAGAATGAAGTGGGGCAGGTGGAGCATCTTTCAGTGGGGCAGCAGTGATCATAATCTCATTCGGTTTAGAATAGTTATGGAAAAGGACAGGGGACAGTCAAATGTGAAAATTCTTAACTGGAGGAGGGATAATTCCAGTGAGTTAAAAAGGGATCTTGTCCAGGTGGATTGGAATCAAAAATTGGCAGGCAGAACAGTAATTGAACAGTGGGAGGCCTTCAAGGAGGAGTGGGTTTGGGTACAGAGTAGACAGATTTCCACGAGGAGGAAAGGAACAGCATCCAAAGCTGGAGCTCCCTGGATGACTGAAGATAGAGAGATCACCATTTCTCCTTCATTTGCAGACTCTCCCTGACTGATCACCATTTCTCCTTCATTTACAGACTCTCCCTGACCGATCACCATTTCTCCTTCATTTAAAGACGCTCCCTGACCGATCACCATTTCTCCTTCATTCACAGACTCTCCCTGACCGATCACCATTTCTCCTTCATTTACAGACGCTCCCTGACCGATCACCATTTCTCCTTCATTTGCAGACTCTCCCTGACCGATAACCATTTCTCCTTCATTGACAGACTCTCCCTGACCGATCACCATTTCTCCTTCATTTGCAGACTCTCCCTGACCGATCACCATTTCTCCTTCATTTGCAGACTCTCCCTGACCAATCACCATTTCTCCTTCATTTGCAGACTCTCCCTGACCAATAACCATTTCTCCTTCATTTACAGACGATCCCTGACTGATCACCATTTCTCCTTCATTCACAGACTCTCACTGACCGATCACCATTTCTCCTTCATTTACAGACGATCCCTGACCAATCACCATTTCTCCTTCATTGACAGACTCTCACTGACCGATCACCATTTCTCCTTCATTTACAGACTCTCCCTGACCGATCACCATTTCTCATTCATTTATCGATGCAGAATGATACCAGGACTTCAAGGCTGAAGTTACGAGGAGAGATTGCACAAATTGGGGTTGTATTCTCTCGAGTTTCGAAGGTTCAGGGGTGATCTGATCGAAGTTTATAAGATATTAAGGGGAACAGATAGGGTGGATAGAGAGAAACTATTTCCACTGGTTGGGGATTCTAGGAGTAGGGGGCACAGTCTAAAAATTAGAGCCAGACCTTTCAGGAGTGAGATTAGAAAACATTTCTACACACAAAGGGTGGTAGAAGTTTGGAACTCTCTTCCGCAAACGGCAATTGATACGAGCTCAATTGCTAATTTTAAATGTGAGATAGATAGCTTTTTAGCAACCAAAGGTATTAAGGGATATGGGCCAAAGGCAGGTATATGGAGTTAGATCATAGATCGGACATGATCTTATCAAATGGCGGAGCAGGCACGAGGGGCTGAATGGTCGACTCCTGTCCCGATCCTCCAATGTTCTCCGATGTTCCCTGACCGATCACCGTTTCTACATCATTTACAGACGCTCCCTGACCGATCACCGTTTCTACATCATTTACAGACGCTCCCTGACCGATCACCGTTTCTACATCATTTACAGACGCTCCCTGACCGATCACCGTTTCTACATCATTTACAGACGCTCCCTGACCGATCACCATTTCTCCTTCATTTACAGACGCTCCCTGATTCGATGAGTCACGAGGTTTGACGCTGACACTGCGCATGCTCGGAGGCCGCGGGCCGTGTGTTGAGTTTCGGGTCTGATCTAAACCGGAGCCCCCGGAGTGTAGAGAGAGAGAGGAGAATGTTCACTGTTTGATATTCGGGCCCGGGGCCGCACTCGGGGTTTGTGAAGCCCCCGCCCCCTCCCCCGGGGTTTATTAACCCGCTCCCCCCGCCCATCTCTCACCTGTTGCCGACACGATCTCGGCCTCACTCCCCGCCCGCCGCGCATGCTCAGCTCACACTGCCCGGGTGATTGACAGGAGCTCCGGACCAATAGGAAGAGCGGAGAGGGGCTGGAGGACCGAGCGGGCGGTTGGTCCTCCAACCAATGGGAGTGGGTGAGGGGCGGGACTTGCGGCACCGAGTGGGCGGGGCTGCGCCCGGATCTCCCTCATTGGCTGAAACTCTGCATCAATTTTAAACCTGATTGATGTCAAACTCGAGGGAAAAAACTGGACTTTAATAAAGGACAAAAAGGAGGGAATATTGGAGGGAATAACACAGTGTAGGGATAAAATGGATTAATTCAGGACAGACAGCAGGGAATATTGGAGGGAATAACACAGTGTAGGGATAAAATGGATTAATTCAGGACAGACAGCAGGGAATATTGGAGGGAATAACACAGTGTAGGGATAAAATGGATTAATTCAGGACAGACAGCAGGGAATATTGGAGGGAATAACACAGTGTAGGGATAAAATGGATTAATTCAGGACAGACAGCAGGGATTATTGGAGGGAATAACACAGTGTAGGGATAAAATGGATTAATTCAGGACAGACAGCAGGGAATATTGGAGGGAATAACACAGTGTAGGGATAAAATGGATTAATTCAGGACAGACAGCAGGGAATATTGGAGGGAATAACACAGTGTAGGGATAAAATGGATTAATTCAGGACAGACAGCAGGGAATATTGGAGGGAATAACACAGTGTGGGGATAAAATGGATTAATTCAGGACAGACAGCAGGGAATATTGGAGGAAATAACACAGTGTAGGGATAAAATGGATTAATTCAGGACAGACAGCAGGGAATATTGGAGGGAATAACACAGTGTAGGGATAAAATGGATTAATTCAGGACAGACAGCAGGGAATATTGGAGGGAATAACACAGTGTAGGGATAAAATGGATTAATTCAGGACAGACAGCAGGGAATATTGGAGGAAATAACACAGTGTAGGGATAAAATGGATTAATTCAGGACAGACAGCAGGGAATATTGGAGGGAATAACACAGTGTAGGGATAAAATGGATTAATTCAGGACAGACAGCAGGGAATATTGGAGGGAATAACACAGTGTAGGGATAAAATGGATTAATTCAGGACAGACAGCAGGGAATATTGGAGGAAATAACACAGTGTAGGGATAAAATGGATTAATTCAGGACAGACAGCAGGGAATATTGGAGGGAATAACACAGTGTAGGGATAAAATGGATTAATTCAGGACAGACAGCAGGGATTATTGGAGGGAATAACACAGTGTAGGGATAAAATGGATTAATTCAGGACAGACAGCAGGGATTATTGGAGGGAATAACACAGTGTAAGGATAAAATGGATTAATTCAGGACAGACAGCAGGGAATATTGGAGGGAATAACACAGTGTAGGGATAAAATGGATTAATTCAGGACAGACAGCAGGGATTATTGGAGGGAATAACACAGTGTAGGGATAAAATGGATTAATTCAGGACAGACAGCAGGGAATATTGGAGGGAATAACACAGTGTAGGGATAAAATGGATTAATTCAGGACAGACAGCAGGGAATATTGGAGGGAATAACACAGTGTCGGGATAAAATTGATTAATTCAGGACAGACAGCAGGGAATATTGGAGGGAATAACACAGTGTAGGGATAAAATGGATTAATTCAGGACAGACAGCAGGGAATATTGGAGGGAATAACACAGTGTAGGGATAAAATGGATTAATTCAGGACAGACAGCAGGGAATATTGGAGGGAATAACACAGTGTAGGGATAAAATGGATTAATTCAGGACAGACAGCAGGGAATATTGGAGGGAATAACACAGTGTAGGGATAAAATGGATTAATTCAGGACAGACAGCAGGGAATATTGGAGGGAATAACACAGTGTCGGGATAAAATGGATTAATTCAGGACAGACAGCAGGGAATATTGGAGGAAATAACACAGTGTAGGGATAAAATGGATTAATTCAGGACAGACAGCAGGGATTATTGGAGGGAATAACACAGTGTAGGGATAAAATGGATTAATTCAGGACAGACAGCAGGGAATATTGGAGGGAATAACACAGTGTGGGGATAAAATGGATTAATTCAGGACAGACAGCAGGGAATATTGGAGGGAATAACACAGTGTAGGGATAAAATGGATTAATTCAGGACAGACAGCAGGGATTATTGGAGGAAATAACACAGTGTAGGGATAAAATGGATTAATTCAGGACAGACAGCAGGGATTATTGGAGGGAATAACACAGTGTAGGGATAAAATGGATTAATTCAGGACAGACAGCAGGGATTATTGGAGGGAATAACACAGTGTGGGGATAAAATGGATTAATTCAGGACAGACAGGAGGGAATATTGGAGGAAATAACACAGTGTTGGGTAAAATGGATTAATTCAGGACAGACAGCAGGGATTATTGGAGGGAATAACACAGTGTAGGATAAAATGGATTAATTCAGGACAGACAGCAGGGAATATTGGAGGGAATAACACAGTGTAGGGATAAAATGGATTAATTCAGGACAGACAGCAGGGAATATTGGAGGGAATAACACAGTGTAGGGATAAAATGGATTAATTCAGGACAGACAGCAGGGATTATTGGAGGAAATAACACAGTGTAGGGATAAAATGGATTAATTCAGGACAGACAGGAGGGAATATTGGAGGAAATAACACAGTGTAGGGATAAAATGGATTAATTCAGGACAGACAGCAGGGAATATTGGAGGAAATAACACAGTGTAGGATAAAATGGATTAATTCAGGACAGACAGCAGGGATTATTGGAGGAAATAACACAGTGTAGGGATAAAATGGATTAATTCAGGACAGACAGCAGGGATTATTGGAGGGAATAACACAGTGTAGGGATAAAATGGATTAATTCAGGACAGACAGCAGGGAATATTGGAGGAAATAACACAGTGTAGGGATAAAATGGATTAATTCAGGACAGACAGCAGGGATTATTGGAGGGAATAACACAGTGTGGGGATAAAATGGATTAATTCAGGACAGACAGGAGGGAATATTGGAGGAAATAACACAGTGTTGGGATAAAATGGATTAATTCAGGACAGACAGCAGGGATTATTGGAGGAAATAACACAGTGTAGGGATAAAATGGATTAATTCAGGACAGACAGCAGGGATTATTGGAGGGAATAACACAGTGTGGGGATAAAATGGATTAATTCAGGACAGACAGCAGGGAATATTGGAGGGAATAACACAGTGTAGGGATAAAATGGATTAATTCAGGACAGACAGCAGGGATTATTGGAGGAAATAACACAGTGTAGGGATAAAATGGATTAATTCAGGACAGACCGCAGGGAATATTGGAGGGAATAACACAGTGTAGGGATAAAATGGATTAATTCAGGACAGACAGCAGGGAATATTGGAGGGAATAACACAGTGTGGGGATAAAATGGATTAATTCAGGACAGACAGCAGGGATTATTGGAGGAAATAACACAGTGTAGGGATAAAATGGATTAATTCAGGACAGACAGCAGGGATTATTGGAGGAAATAACACAGTGTAGGGATAAAATGGATTAATTCAGGACAGACAGCGGGGATTATTGGAGGAAATAACACAGTGTAGGGATAAAATGGATTAATTCAGGACAGACAGCAGGGATTATTGGAGGAAATAACACAGTGTAGGGATAAAATGGATTAATTCAGGACAGACAGCAGGGATTATTGGAGGAAATAACACAGTGTAGGGATAAAATGGATTAATTCAGGACAGACAGCAGGGATTATTGGAGGAAATAACACAGTGTAGGGATAAAATGGATTAATTCAGGACAGACAGCAGGGATTATTGGAGGGAATAACACAGTGTAGGGATAAAATGGATTAATTCAGGACAGACAGCAGGGAATATTGGAGGGAATAACACAGTGTAGGGATAAAATGGATTAATTCAGGACAGACAGCAGGGAATATTGGAGGGAATAACACAGTGTAGGGATAAAATGGATTAATTCAGGACAGACAGCAGGGAATATTGGAGGGAATAACACAGTGTAGGGATAAAATGGATTAATTCACGACAGACAGCAGGGATTATTGGAGGGAATAACACAGTGTAGGGATAAAATGGATTAATTCAGGACAGACAGCAGGGATTATTGGAGGAAATAACACAGTGTAGGGATAAAATGGATTAATTCAGGACAGACAGCAGGGAATATTGGAGGGAATAACACAGTGTAGGGATAAAATGGATTAATTCAGGACAGACAGCAGGGAATATTGGAGGAAATAACACAGTGTAGGGATAAAATGGATTAATTCAGGACAGACAGCAGGGATTATTGGAGGAAATAACACAGTGTAGGGATAAAATGGATTAATTCAGGACAGACAGCAGGGAATATTGGAGGGAATAACACAGTGTAGGGATAAAATGGATTAATTCAGGACAGACAGCAGGGATTATTGGAGGAAATAACACAGTGTAGGGATAAAATGGATTAATTCAGGACAGACAGCAGGGATTATTGGAGGAAATAACACAGTGTAGGGATAAAATGGATTAATTCAGGACAGACAGCAGGGATTATTGGAGGGAATAACACAGTGTAGGGATAAAATGGATTAATTCAGGACAGACAGCAGGGATTATTGGAGGAAATAACACAGTGTAGGGATAAAATGGATTAATTCAGGACAGACAGCAGGGAATATTGGAGGAAATAACACAGTGTAGGGATAAAATGGATTAATTCAGGACAGACAGCAGGGATTATTGGAGGAAATAACACAGTGTAGGGATAAAATGGATTAATTCAGGACAGACAGCAGGGATTATTGGAGGAAATAACACAGTGTAGGGATAAAATGGATTAATTCAGGACAGACAGCAGGGATTATTGGAGGGAATAACACAGTGTAGGGATAAAATGGATTAATTCAGGACAGACAGCAGGGATTATTGGAGGGAATAACACAGTGTAGGGATAAAATGGATTAATTCAGGACAGACAGCAGGGATTATTGGAGGAAATAACACAGTGTAGGGATAAAATGGATTAATTCAGGACAGACAGCAGGGATTATTGGAGGGAATAACACAGTGTAGGGATAAAATGGATTAATTCAGGACAGACAGCAGGGATTATTGGAGGGAATAACACAGTGTAGGGATAAAATGGATTAATTCAGGACAGACAGCAGGGATTATTGGAGGAAATAACACAGTGTAGGGATAAAATGGATTAATTCAGGACAGACAGCAGGGATTATTGGAGGGAATAACACAGTGTAGGGATAAAATGGATTAATTCAGGACAGACAGCAGGGAATATTGGAGGGAATAACACAGTGTAGGGATAAAATGGATTAATTCAGGACAGACAGCAGGGATTATTGGAGGAAATAACACAGTGTAGGGATAAAATGGATTAATTCAGGACAGACAGCAGGGATTATTGGAGGAAATAACACAGTGTAGGGATAAAATGGATTAATTCAGGACAGACAGCAGGGAATATTGGAGGAAATAACACAGTGTAGGGATAAAATGGATTAATTCAGGACAGACAGCAGGGAATATTGGAGGAAATAACACAGTGTAGGGATAAAATGGATTAATTCAGGACAGACAGCAGGGAATATTGGAGGAAATAACACAGTGTAGGGATAAAATGGATTAATTCAGGACAGACAGCAGGGATTATTGGAGGAAATAACACAGTGTAGGGATAAAATGGATTAATTCAGGACAGACAGCAGGGAATATTGGAGGAAATAACACAGTGTAGGGATAAAATGGATTAATTCAGGACAGACAGCAGGGAATATTGGAGGAAATAACACAGTGTAGGGATAAAATGGATTAATTCAGGACAGACAGCAGGGATTATTGGAGGAAATAACACAGTGTAGGGACAAAATGGATTAATTCAGGACAGACAGCAGGGATTATTGGAGGAAATAACACAGTGTAGGGATAAAATGGATTAATTCAGGACAGACAGCAGGGATTATTGGAGGGAATAACACAGTGTAGGGATAAAATGGATTAATTCAGGACAGACAGCAGGGATTATTGGAGGAAATAACACAGTGTAGGGATAAAATGGATTAATTCAGGACAGACAGCAGGGATTATTGGAGGAAATAACACAGTGTCGGGATAAAATGGATTAATTCAGGACAGACAGCAGGGAATATTGGAGGAAATAACACAGTGTAGGGATAACATGGATTAATTCAGGACAGACAGCAGGGATTATTGGAGGAAATAACACAGTGTAGGGATAAAATGGATTAATTCAGGACAGACAGCAGGGATTATTGGAGGGAATAACACAGTGTAGGGATAAAATGGATTAATTCAGGACAGACAGCAGGGATTATTGGAGGAAATAACACAGTGTAGGGATAAAATGGATTAATTCAGGACAGACAGCAGGGATTATTGGAGGAAATAACACAGTGTAGGGATAAAATGGATTAATTCAGGACAGACAACAGGGATTATTGGAGGGAATAACACAGTGTAGGGATAAAATGGATTAATTCAGGACAGACAGCAGGGATTATTGGAGGAAATAACACAGTGTAGGGATAAAATGGATTAATTCAGGACAGACAGCAGGGAATATTGGAGGAAATAACACAGTGCAGGGATGAAATGGATTAATTCAGGACAGATAGCAGGGATTATTGGAGGAAATAACACAGTGTAGGGATAAAATGGATTAATTCAGGACAGACAGCAGGGATTATTGGAGGAAATAACACAGTGCAAGGATAAAATGGATTAATTCAGGACAGACAGCAGGGATTATTGGAGGAAATAACACAGTGTCGGGATAAAATGGATTAATTCAGGACAGACAGCAGGGAATATTGGAGGAAATAACACAGTGTAGGGATAAAATGGATTAATTCAGGACAGACAGCAGGGAATATTGGAGGAAATAACACAGTGTCGGGATAAAATGGATTAATTCAGGACAGACAGCAGGGAATATTGGAGGAAATAACACAGTGTAGGGATAAAATGGATTAATTCAGGACAGACAGCAGGGATTATTGGAGGAAATTTCACAGTGTCGGGATAAAATGGATTAATTCAGGACAGACAGCAGGGATTATTGGAGGAAATAACACAGTGTAGGGATAAAATGGATTAATTCAGGACAGACAGCAGGGATTATTGAAGGAAATAACACAGTGTAGGGATAAAATGGATTAATTCAGGACAGACAGCATGGATTTTTGGAGGAAATAACATAGTGTAGGGATAAAATGGATTAATTCAGGACAGACAGCAGGGATTATTGAAGGAAATAACACAGTGTAGGGATAAAATGGATTAATTCAGGACAGACAGCAGGGATTATTGGAGGAAATTTCACAGTGTCGGGATAAAATGGATTAATTCAGGACAGACAGCAGGGATTATTGGAGGAAATAACACAGTGTAGGGATAAAATGGATTAATTCAGGACAGACAGCAGGGATTATTGAAGGAAATAACACAGTGTAGGGATAAAATGGATTAATTCAGGACAGACAGCATGGATTTTTGGAGGAAATAACACAGTGTAGGGATAAAATGGATTAATTCAGGACAGACAGCAGGGAATATTGGAGGAAATAACACAGTGCAGGGATAAAATGGATTAATTCAGGACAGACAGCAGGGAATATTGGAGGGAATAACACAGTGTAGGGATAAAATGGATTAATTCAGGACAGACAGCAGGGATTATTGGAGGAAATAACACAGTGTAGGGATAAAATGGATTAATTCAGGACAGACAGCAGGGATTATTGGAGGGAATAACACAGTGCAGGGATAAAATGGATTAATTCAGGACAGACAGCAGGGATTATTGGAGGAAATCCACGAGTCCGGGTGTGTCAAAGGTGCACGGTGAACAATCACCAAAGTGAAACATTTTTGCCGCTTCCCTTCGATACCTCAGCTGGTCGAGCGACAAGACTGTCGTAGAAAATAAGACAAAGTCATCCTTCCGTCATTTGTTCAATTCCTGCTCGAAGGAGAACGCGTGATTTTGGAATAAGCAGCAATTAGTTCAAGGTCGCTCTCTTAACTTTACAGGCACCTCACAGATTAACATGTTGCCATGAAGGCACAGGACACCTCTTTTCCTTTCTCAAACCTGAAAACTTTCTGTGTCTGCCCAAACAAGGCTGCTCTGCCTCTGCTCACCAGCAGGGAGCGCTTTTGAGCAGCAATACTTCAAAACACTCAGCTCTCGCTTTCAGGCAAAAGAAGTCTTCGATCAGCACCGGACTCCACGAGTCTGAACGTGTCAACAGGCGCACGGTGAACAATCACCAAAGACAGCACTGTTTATCACTTCCCTTCGATAGCTCAGCTGGTAGAGCGGAGGACTGTAGTGAATAAAACAAAATAAAGTCATCCTTAGGTCGCTGGTTCAATTCCGGCTCGAAGGAGTGAGTGTGATTTTGGAATAAGCAGCAATTACCTCAAGGTCACTCTCTGAACTTCACAGGCAGCTCACAGATTAACATGTTGCCACTCAGGCACAGGACACCTCTTCTCCTTTCCAAAACCGAAAAGCTTTCTGTGTCTGCCCGAGCACGGCTGTTTCACTCGAGCATTTCCCTCTGCTCACCAGCAGGGAGTGCCTTTGAGCAGCAACACTTCAAATCGCCCTCAATTTCAGGCAAAATGGTCTTCGATCAGTCAGTCAGTCAGGGCTCTCGCTGCTCCTCGAGCTCGGGCGGCTGTTGCTTTCCGGTGACCTCGTCTTCCTTCCGAAGGCTCGGGCTCTTCTCAGCACCATTCATGATTACTGCGGCTTCCCGTTCTGCTGTTCCTCACTTGCTGATGCTCGATACCGCCGATTGGAGCAAAGTATTTAATATATTCAGGGAGCGGAAACCCAAGGCAAGATTTCTCTGCTGGTCTTGGAGCAGCTTGAAGGCGAGTGTGAGGCAGGAACTGTGAGGGACGATTTACAAACAGCAAACGAGGAATTAGCTCAACTGGTGGAGTGCTCACTTGGCCTGTGAGAAGTAGCGGGATCGTTGATTATATTCTCCACTCACCGTTTGTCTTGGTGCAATTATACAGAAACAAGAGTGTTGTCAGTGAGTCCATCGCCCATGGACTTCCTAAACTTCACTGTGTGTTTGGGTACAGAGAGATCAAGGGGCAGTGAATCTTTTGATGTGCTGCAGTTAGCAAAAGTTCTTGATTTTGCTGTGCAGCAAAGATGGAAAGATGAGGTGAGAGATGGAAAAAAATCTTCATAATCCTTGATGCCTTCTCTGAAGATTGAATTCAAGCCCTTCAGATTATGACACTGATGCACTGCTTGCTGCACTGAGAAGGCACTTACCAGGTATGGAGCCAGGCAGCACCACCAAGTAGGACAGCTTGCAAGGTATTGAAGGCCATAACATTTTGCATAAAAAAATCCAAGCCAGGTAGGAATCGAACCTAATGCGTTATCCATTGCACCACTGGCCCAGATTATAACGAATTAGTAGCAGTGGGAGGCAGTGGGCATGGCGGAGGTACTAAATAAATACATTGCATCTGTCTTTCCCAAGGAAGAAGACGCTGCCAGAGTGTCAGTAAAGGAAGATGTTGTAGAGATACTGGATTGTCTAAAAATTCATAAACAGGAGGTACTGGAAAGGCTGGCTGCACTTAAAGTAGATCCGTCATCTGGTCCGGATGGGATGCATCCGAGGTTGCTGAGGGAAGTAACGGTGGAAATTGCAGAGGGACTGGCAAAAAACCTCCAAACATCCTTAGATATGGGGGTGATGCCAGAGGACTGGAGAATTGCAAATGTTACACCCCTGTTCAAGAAAGGGTGAAAGAAAAAATCCAGCAACTACTGACCAGTCAGTTTAACCTCGGTAGTGGAGAAAGTTCTCGCAACGATAATCCGGGACAGAATTAGCAGTCAATTGGACAAGGATTAGGGAAAGCCAGCACGGATTTGTTAAAGGCAAATCGTGTTTAATTAAATTGATACAGTTTTTTGATGAGGTAACAGAGAGTAGATGAGGGCAATGCAGTTAATGTGGTGTGTATGGACTTCGAAAAGGCGTCAGATAAAGTGCCGCATAATGGGTTTGTCATCAAGATTGAAGCCCATGGAATAAAAGGGGCAGCAGCAGCATGGATACAGAATTGGCTAAATAACAGGAAACAGAGTGTAGTGGTGAACGGTTGTTTTTCGGAATGGAGGGAGGTGTACAGTGGTGTTCCCCAGGGGTCGGTGCTGGGACCACTGCTTTCCTTGATATACATTAATGACTTGGACTTGGGGATACAGGGCACAATTTCCAAATTCTTGCTCCCAAAATGTTCCACTTCACTGTCATCTGCATTAAAATTCATTGGCCAATTATACACCCATTTTGCAAGTTTATTGATGTATTTTGTATTTGGTCGCAATCTTCATCAATATTATCCAAACTCCACCCCACCCCGCCAATCTGGTGTCATCTGTAAATTTTGAAATTGTACTTCCGATTCCCGAGTCCAATTGGTTGATGTGAATTGTGAACAGTGGTCCCAGAACCAATCCTTGTGGAGCCCCACTTTCCACCTTATACAGTGTGAGTCGCTACAATTAACCCCACTCTCTGTTTTAGAGCAGTCGTCAAGAGAAACTTCTTTACATAGGGAGTAGGCAGTCTGTGGAATTCACTTCCACGGTTAGTGTTTGGGGCACACAGTTCTGTAATGACAAGTGGTCCTCATGTTTTTATCCAAGACAGGCCTCAGCCCAGTCATTTACTCTAAATGTTGGTGCAATAGTTCAAGCTCAGAGGTGCCAGGTATCGGGAGCAGCAGTAGCTGTAAATAAAATCTAAATGTAAGTAAATACCAATACAGTTCATCTTCATCTATTTCTAGTTTAATAACTTTTGCTGAATGTGGCCCAGGCCAAGTGCCAGGATATCGGGTCAGGTTCACCATAGGAAATGAGTTTGACATCCCTGAGATAGACAATGTGAACCGGATTACCCTCATCCACTAACCCAGCAACTTCTTCAAAAAACTCAAGCAAGTTTGTAAGACACCATTTTCTTTCCCAGAAGCCGTGTTGAGTATCTCTAATGGCTCCCTCTCTTTCCCCGTGATCATAAACAGCATCTCTTAGGATCCCTTCAAGCATCTTCCCTCTGATCGAGGTCACACTGATGGGCCTGTCATTCCCCGGATCTGATTTGTCCCCTTTAATGAAAATGGGAACTACATGAGCTCCCTTCCAATCTCAGGGGACAATCCCTGACTCTATTGAGCTGTTGAAGGTACAGGCAAGGGGCTCACAGAGCACCCATCCCATCTCTTTAAACACCCGGGGGTGGATATCATCTGGACCTGGAGCACAGTGTATTTTGAGAGTTCATATTTTATCCAAAGTGACATCCCATTCTATTTTAATATTTATGATGTTATCGTTGACAGCACATCCCACAGCTGGAATCTGAGCCTCATCCACAGGAGTGTAGACTGATGAGAAATAGTCATTCAACAGCTCTGCCACAGCCCGGGAATCTGTCCTGAACTGTCTTTCAGTGGCCCTAAAGCATCTTTAATGGTCTTCTGACTCCTGACGTAGCTGGAAAGACATTTGCTATTATTCTCAGAATTGGGCACCATCTTCTTTTCCAAAGATTTTCTTTACTGAGCTCCTGTCAGGTGATGCTGAACACTCAGGTGGGAAAGACCAAAATCGACAACAAGGGTTTAAAACAAAGCTGATTTATTTAACAGAGAAACAGAATATTAAACTCCAGCCCAGTTTTAGGGGTTATTAACATCAGCAGAAACAAACCCCAACTGTCAGAATGAACATGGTTCAGTCCTGGATGGGATTAACAGCAGAATCCAACCCCTGCAGTCATATGTGAACTCGCTGGAGTCTCAGCACGTGTGATGACTGAGTGAATCCCTTCCCACACACGGAGCAGGTGAACAGTCTCTCCCCAATGGGCATGAGTTGATGTGTCAGCAGTTCATTTCTGCTTTTAAGCTCTTCTCGCAGTCAGTGCATTCAAAGGTCACTCAATAGTGTGAACAAGTTAATGTTTCAGAAGGTGGGATGATCGAGTGAATCTCTTCCCACACACGGAGCGGGTGAAAAGTCTCTCCCCAGTGTGAGTGCGTCGATGTCTCAGCAGTTCGTTTCTGACTTTAAATCTCTTCCCACAGTCAGAACATTTAAAGGTCTCTTATCAGTGTGAACTTGCTGGTGTGACAGAAGGTGGGATGACCGAGTGAATCTCTTCCCACACACGGTGCAGGAGAACGGCCTCTCCCCAGTGTGAACTCGCTGGTGTGCCAGCAGGGTGGATGACTGAGTGAATCTCTTCCCACACACGGAGCAGGTGAACGGCCTCTCCCCAGTGTGGGAGCGTTGGTGTGTCAGCAGATTCCTTTTGCTTTTAAAGCTCTTCTCACAGTCAGAACATTTAAAAGGTCTCTCATCAGAGTGAACTCGCTGGTGTGTCAGCAGGGTGGATGACTGAGCGAATCCCTTCCCACACACGGAGCAGGTGAACGGCCTCTCCCCAGTGTGACGGCGTCGATGAGTTTCCAGATCTGAAGGGTAATTGAATCCCTTCCCACAGTCCCCACATTTCCACGGTTTCTCCGTGGTCCGGGTGTCCTTGTGTCTCTCCAGGTTGGACGATCAGTTGAAGCCTCGTCCACACACAGAACACGTGGACGGTTTCTCCCCGCTGTGAATGGTGCGATGTTTTTTCTGGCTGTGTAACTGGTTAAAGCTCTTTCCACAGTCAGTGCACTGGAACACTCTCACTCGGGTGTGTGTGTCTCGGTGCTTTCCCACTCACACTGATGTTTGAAATCTTCTCCCACGGATAGAACAGACAAACATTTCTCCTTCCACATTCAAAGGCCGATGATATTCAGGTCCTGATGAATCGAGTGACTCTGTCAGATCTTGACGTGATCTTTGGTTTGAGTTTCCCTCTGCAAATCCTCCCCTGTAAAAGGAGTTTATGAAAGTTATCACTGTAAGTACAGGATAGAAATTCAGATCAGACAACTCTACTTTCTATGGAACATTATTTCCTCTCTCATTCCCCAAAGCTGTAAATCCCCGTCCCACACACTCTCCCTCCTCCCTGTGCTGAAATCCAAACCCATCACATCATCTTTCAGTGGCCCTAAACCATAAGTGAAAGGGTGAGAGAGGAATGTGAGAGTGAATGTGAGAGAGTGAGTGTGAGAGAGTGAGTGTGAGAGAGTGAGTGTGAGAGAGTGAGTGTGAGAGAGTGAGTGTGAGTACAGCAGTGGGCTGGGTGTGGAGAATGAAGTGGGGCAGGTGGAGCATGGTTCAGTGGGGCAGCAGTGATCATAATCTCATTAGGTTTAGAACAGTTATGGAAAAGGACAGGGGACAGTCAAATGTGAAAATTCTTAACTGGAGGAGGGCTAATTCCAGTGAGTTAAAAAGGGATCTTGTCCAGGTGGATTGGAATCAAAAATTGGCAGGCAGAACAGTAATTGAACAGTGGGAGGCCTTCAAGGAGGAGTTGGTTTGGGTACAGAGTGGACAGATTCCCATGAGGAGGGAAGCAACGGCCCCCTGGATAACTGAAAACATAGAGATCACCATTTCTCCTTCATTTACAGACGCTCCCTGACCGATCACCATTTCCCCTTCATTTACAGACGCTCCCTGACCTATCACCATTTCTCCTTCATTTACAGATGCTTCCTGACCGATCACCATTTCTCCTTCATTTACAGACGCTCCCTGACCGATCACCATTTCTCCTTCATTTACAGACGCTCCCTGTCCGATCCCCATTTCTCCTTCATTTACAGACGCTCCCTGACCGATCACCATTTCCCCTTCATTTACAGACGCTCCCTGACCTATCACCATTTCTCCTTCATTTACAGATGCTCCCTGACCGATCCCCATTTCTCCTTCATTTACAGACGCTCCCTGACCGATCACCATTTCTCCTTCATTTACAGACGCTCCCTGACCGATCCCCATTTCTCCTTCATTTACAGACGCTCCCTGACCGATCCCCATTTCCCCTTCATTTCCCGGCGGGTAGTGAGGGGGGGATAATGTTCACTGTTTTATATTCGGGTCTGGGCCCGCACTCGGGGTTTGTAAAGCCTGAGCCTGGGCCTGAGCCCGGACCCGGGCCCCGGGGTTTATTGAGCCTCTTGCTCCGATCCTCTGACCTGCACCGAACGCGCTCCTCCCGCAGCCTCGACTGGCCGCGCATGCTCAGGACACACTGACCGGTAAGGAGTCACTACTGCGCCTGCGCACTGGGCTCCACTGATTCAGATAGGGCACAATCTGTACCGCGCTGCATGCTGGGTGATGCAGCCGCCATTGATGATCTTAATATCAGGCCGAAAAACAAAGACATTGGAAGCAGGGAGAGCGCGTTGGGACCAAGGATAATAAAATAAACTGAAACACCAGCGCTTCGAGCCATTTAAACCGGCACAAACACACAGCATAGAAGCCCCCCCCCCCTCCACCCCGAATTTGGTGAACTCCAGAAAAAAAATTTTCAGTGACTTTTATTAATTTCGTTTCATTAAATGTTGCAACTGAAGGGTTCAATTAATTTTTATTTTCCAAATGCACCTCAGGACCGCCAGTCTCACCATTAACCCCGCCCTGGTGATTAAGGAGAGTTCCGGACCAATAGGAGGAGCGGAAATTTATCGGCCTTTCATCTAACTCGTGGGGTGTTGTCGGGATCAGCACTGTGGCCTCAATTATTTACAATGTATATCAATGACTTGGATAAAGGAACAGAGTGTCTTGTGGCCAGATTTGCTGATGATACAAAGACAGGTGGAAAAGCAAGTTGCAAGGAGGACTCAAAGTGTCTGTGAAGGGATGTTGACTGGTTAAGCGAATGGGCAAAAAATTTGGCAGATGGAATATAATGTGGGAAAATGTGAAGTCATTCACTTTGGGAGGAAAAATAATATTTTGCTTTTTTATTTGAATGGAGAAATACTACAAAATGCTGCAGTACGGAGGGATCTGGGTTTCCTCGTGCAAGAAAGACAACATTCAACATACAGGTGCAGCAGGTAATCCGGAAGGCAAACGGATTATTGGCTTTTATGTCTCGGGGGATGGAGTATAAAAGCAATGAAGTCATGCTACAAATGTACAGGGTGCTGGTGAGACCACAACTGGAGTACTGCATACAGTTCTAAGGAAGGACATACTTGCATTTGAGTTCAGAGAAGGTTCAGTAGGTTGATTCCAGGTATGGAAGGGTTATCTTATGATGAAAGATTGAACAAGTTGGGTCGATACTCAATGGAGTTTAGATGAATGAGAGGAGATCTTATTGAAACAGACAAGATTCTGAGGAGACTCGATAGAGTAGATGCTGAGAGGAAGTTACCCCTCATGGGGGAATCTAAAACTAGGTGGCATAGTCTCAGAATAAGGGGTCACCCGTTTAAGACGGAAATGAGGAGGAATTTCTTCTCCCGGAGCGTCGTGAGTCTTTGGAATTCTTTACCCCAAAAAGCTGCGGAGGCTGAGTCATTGAATACATTCAAGGCTGAGTTGGACAAATTTTTGATCAGCAAGGGAGTCAAAGGATATGGGGAAAGGGCGGGAAAGTGGAGCTGAGGTAAAAATCAAATCAGCCATGATCTCATTAAATGGCGCAGCAGGCTCGAGGGGCCGAATAGCCTACTCCTGCTCCTCTCTCTTATGGTCTTATGGTAAATTGACTGGACGGATGTGCGGACAGTTGGCCCTCCAACCAATCGGAGTGTGTGAGGGGCGGGAGTTGCGCCACTGAATGGGCGGTTCGAAGTCCAGATATCCGTCATTGTCTGAAGCATCATTTTTTAAAATTAATTTATCTTAAGCTCCAGGAGAAAACTCGACCTTTCTGTTGTGGCTTGAAACAGATGAAACCAGATGAGGTGGAGCAAACATTTAAACATTTGTTCGAAAAACACATTAATTAAGAACAGCCAACATGGATTAATTGAGATAACTCGAGTCTACTGATAAAGGGAATGTAGTGGATGTTGTGTTGATGGATTGTGAAAAGGTGTTTGATAAGATGACGGACAGGAGGCTTGTTGATAAAATTAATACCCACGGTATTAAAATGAATGAGGCAGTGTGGATAGGAAGTTGTGTAAAGGGCAGGAAACAGAGAGTAGTGGTTAATGGATGTTCTTCAGACTGGAGGGATGTAAACAGTGGTGTCCCCCAGGGTCAGTGTTGGGACCATTGCTCTTCTCAATATGGAGAATGACCTGTGCTTGGGTATGTGGGACACAAGGTGAAAATCTCCAGGTGACGCCAACATTGGCAGCGTGGGGAACTGTGAAGAGGAGTCAGTGACTTCATTGTGACGTCCACAGGTTCGTAAACAGGCAGGTGAAATTTAATGCAGAGAAATGTGATGTGATGGATTTTGAGAGGAAGAAAAATGAGATGAAATGTACACTAAATGGTCCAAGTTTAAAATTAGAGGAGCAGAGAGACTTAGGGATGGAAGGTTCTAACTAATGCATTGTCTTATTAATTAACAAGTCTGAGAGTCAACAACTTTAATACCTCATTAAGAAATATATGAGCAAATTCTCTTTCCTGTACTGTATCAGAGTAAACATGCCAGTCCCCCGTGTACACGAGATGATCCCGCTGGATGGAACCTCAGGCGCCCTGAGCTTGATCTCCGGTGTCACCAGTCCTGACTGTCCCTTACATCAGTATCCCCTCACTTTTATACCCTGTAGTGAGCCATCTCTGTCACTGGAGCTGGAACTTCCCCAGTCTGTTGTTTACAAGGACACATTGCTTGGTTCCCAGCAGTTATTTAGCTTCAGTAGCGTTCTCATGACCACTGAACTACCCTGCTTGCTGTTAATTAGACTCATAGAATCAAAGAAATTTACGGCACAGAGAGAGGCCATTCGGCCCATCGCGTCTGTGCCGGCCGAAAAAGAGCTATCCAGCTTAATCCCACTTCCCAGCTCTTGGCCCATAGCCTTGTAGCTTCCGGCAGTTCAAGTATTCTTAAAATGCGATGAGGGTGTCCGCCTCCACCACACCTTCAGGCAGTCAGTTCCAGACCCCCACAACCCTGGGGTGAAATAATTTCTCCTCAGTTCCCCACTAAACTTTCTACCAATCACTTTAAATCTATGCCCCTGGTTATTAACCTCTCTGCTAAGAGAAGTGGGTTCTTCTAATCCATGCTATCTGGGACCTTCATAATTTTGTTCACCTCAATTAAATCTGCCTTCAGTCTCCTCTGTTCCAAAGAAAACAACCCCAGCCTATCCAATCTTTCCCCATTGTTAAAATTCTACAGTCCAGGCAACATCCTTGTCAATCTTTCTTGCCTTGTGCATAAAATGTTTGCTGTTTGGAAGTCGTGACATTGATCAAAGTCCACGTTAAGTTTTCTTGCAATTTGTGTCAAGATTTGGAAAAGATCTGCTGCCTGACACTTTAAATGTTGCCGACCTTTAACTGTAGCTCACAGTGTCTGAACAGTCACTGTTATCATCAGCCTTTTGTGTATTTCCTGGTGCTCCATCTCCTTAACAACACTAGCTGATCACAGCATCGTTTCAATTAAATTGAATTCCACTGTGAAAAAATGCACAATTTCAAAGTTAAGCAACGTGTGCAGGATTGGAAGGAGAGTGCGAGAGGAGATAATTGGTTTGGATCAGTGATCTCTTGAGCATTAAGACATTCATTATCTGAAAGAAGCACGGAGATGAGATTTCTGTCTATATTTATCAGTATCGAAAATAAGCAGGGAGTTGAGATCCTTTTGTCCATTCATCCTGCTATCGACAAAATCCTTCGCCTCTCAATGACCAGAATCTTTCTTTCCAACTCCTTGCTCTGCAGGGAAGTCTTGGTTTCATTAATTCTCCATGTTAGCAGCAAACATCTAATTCACCTGGCAGATCTGGCCATGGCTTCCAGTCATAAGTCATCCCTTCGTGTTGACACCATGTTTGCAACTCAAGATAAGCTGTTTTATGTTCATGGAATTCATTCGAGTCAGTTTTCTAGATCAATATGTCGAGGAATCAACAAGGGAACAGGCTATTTTAGATCTAGTATTGTGTAATGAAACAGGGTTAATTGGTAATCTTATAGTAGATGATCCTGTGGGGAAGAATGATCATAATATGGTAGAATTTGATATTGAGTTTGAGAGTGCTGTCGTTAAGTCCGAAACTAGGGTCTTAAATTTAAACAAAACCAATTACGTAGTTATGAGGGGTGAGTTGGCTAAGGTAGTTTGGGAAATGAGATTAAAAATATGATCATAGATAAGCAATGGCGAACATTTAAAGAAATAATTCATTATTCCTCAACAAAATTACATTCCCTTGAGGATTAAAAGCTCCACCGGAAAAGTGGTCCAACCTTGGTTAACTGGAGAAATTAATGATAGTATTCGGTTAAAAGAGGCTTACAATGTTGCCAAAAAGAATAGTAAGCCTGAGGATTAGGAGAGTTTGAGAAATCAGCAAAGGATGACCAAGAAATTGCTAAAATGGGAGAAAATAGAACCAGCAAGAAATATAAGAATGGATTGTAAGAGCTTCTACAAGTGTATATAAAGGAAGGGATTAGCGAAAGTAAACATGGGTCCATTGGAGACAGAGACAGGAGAATTTATAATGGAGAATAAAGAAATGGCAGAGACATTTAACAAGTATTTTCTATCTGTCTTCACAGGAGAAGACACAAAAATCATACCAGAAGTATTGGGGAACCAAGGTTCTAATGAGAGTGAGGAACCTAAAACAATTAAGATTAGTAAAGAAAAAGGAGGAATTAATGGGACTAAAAGCTGACAAATTCATTGGCCCTGATGGCCTACATCCTAGGGTTTAAAAAGAGGTGACTGCAGAGAAAGTGGACGCACTGGTTTTATCTTCCAGAGTTCCCATGATTCGAGAAAGGTCCCCATGGATTACAAGGTACCAAATGTAACCCCTCTATTCAAGAAAGAGAGAGAGAGAAAACAGGGAACGACAGGCCCTTTAGCCTGACAATAGTAGGAGGGAAATTGCGAGAATCTATGACTAGGGAGGTGGTAAAAGGGCACTTAGAAAATCATATTATGATTTGACACATGCAACTCGCTTTTATGAAAGGGAAATCGTGTTTGACAAATCTATAAGAGGTTTTGAGGTTGTAGATAGCAGGGTAGATAAGGGCGAACCAGTGCATGTAGTACATTTGGATTTTCAAAAGGCATTCGATAAGGTGCCACACAAAAGTTTGTTAAACAACATTCGGGCTCATGGGATTCTGGGTAATATATTAGCATGGATTGGGGATTTGTTGACGTACAGAAAACAGGAAGTCGGAATAAACAGGTCATTTTGGGGTTGGCAGGTTGTAACTAGTGGGGTGCCGTGAAGATCAGTGCTTGGGCCTCAGATATTTACAATCTATATTAATGACTTAGATGAGGGGACCGAGTGTAACGTATCCAGGTTTGCTGATGAGACAAAATTGGTGGGAAAGTAAGCTGTGAGGAGGACGCAAAGAGGATGCAAAGTGATACAGACAGATTAAGTGAGTGGGCGAGAAGTTGGTAAATGAAGTATAAAGTGGGGAAATGTGAGATTATTCACTTTGGTAGGAAGAATAGAAAAGCAGAATATTTGTAAAAGATGAGAGACCACGAAATGTTGGTATTCAGTGGGATTTGTGTGTCCTTGTACATGGATCAGAGAAAGTTAACATGCAGGTGCAGCAAGCAATTAGGAAAGCAAATAGTGTGTTGGCCTTTATTGCGAGGTGGTTGGAGTACAAGGATAAGGAAGTCTTGCTGTAATTATATAGGGCTTTGGTGAGACCGCATCTGGAGTACTGTGTACAGTTTTGATCTCCTTACCTGCAGAACGATACACTTGCCTTAGAGTGGGTGCAACAAAGATTCACTAGATTGATTCCTGGGATAAGAGGGTTGTCCTGTGAGGAGAGATTGAGTAGAATGGGCCTTTATTCTCTGCAGTTTACAATAATGAGGTGATCTCATTGAAACGTGTAAAATTCTTGGAGGGCTTGACAGGGTAGATGCTGGGATGCTGTTTCCCCTTGCTGGAGAGTCCAGAATTAATGGTTATAATCCCAAGATAAGGGACTGGCCATTTGGTACAGAGATGAGGAATAATTTCTTCACTGAGAGGGTTGCGAACCATTGGAATTCTCCACCCCAGATGGCTGTGGATGCTGAGCCATTGAATAGATTCAAAACTGAGATAGATGGATTTTTGGACACGAAGGAACTCAAGGGATATGGGGATTGGTCGGGAAAGTGGAGTTGAGGTCGAAGATCAGGGATGACGTTATCAAATGGTGGAGCAGGCTCGAGGGACTGAATGGCCAACTCTTGCTCCTGTCGCTGATGTTGGTTCGCTGGAAAAGCAGAACTTGCCAGCTGTTTTAAAACTTTTAGCCTGAACAGGGACTTGAACCCTGGACCCTCAGATCACTACCTATTTTAAAAGTCTGATGCTCTACCGACTGAGCTATCCAGGCTCGCGATAAGATTGGTTTCCATGATACAGGTTCATGGTGGGACTCAGAATTATCCCTGTCAATGTCGAATTCGGGGGAGTATCTCTTTTTTTCCAATTTTCAGCAACGTGTTGAGAAGAATCCTTGTTTCTGTTGAACATGATGTAAGAAACATGGACAGCAAACTCTTGAGTTTACAATTCTTCTTGTTTGTACAAAATGTCTTGTCATTCGTTAGCAGCAATTTAAAAAAACACTTTACCCAATGGCTCAAAAGCTGAACTTGTTCCACACGGAAGCTGGGAAAGGCCTCTCGACATTTCAGCCGATCAACAATTGAAAGCTGAATAATTTCACCCGTTACACCGTGACACCAGGCAGCAGATTTGCCTCCCGAATTTTCCCTACACGACACTTCAAACCGATGAATCCCTGCTTCACGGAAAGAAGAATTGTGTTTTTGGTTCTTTAGATTTAAAGATGTCGTGCCGGCCGCTTTACCATTTCAGCTCTCGCCAATCGCCCCCTCTCCCTCCTATAAACAAATAAACTCTCACCTGCTATTGCAAGACGGGAGGCCAGAGGAGTCTCAGTGCCCACATGGGGACATGAAGAAGTCGATGTGTTATGGAACCGGTTGTACCTTGAACTCCAGTCAAAATGTTTCGAAGGTTCAACTACTTTAGATGGCGCTGAAACTCACAACCCCAGCATTTCTCGAGTGTATAATTATTGTAGAAATAACGCGCGCTGACCGATTGCTCCACTGGAGCCGCGCACGGTCTGTGTCCCCAGTGCTCCCATCAAACAGCTTCATCCTCGGTCTCTCAATTATCGCTTCCTGATCTTTCCAACACAGAAACCTCCAAATAAGAGGCGATTCGTTAAACATCCGCAGATCTTTAAAAGCCCTGAAATCTTAAACAATGCCCCTGAATATAATAACATTTAATTATATTATTATTGACTAAAGGCCAATTTTTTCATGGTACTTTAAGGAGGATTTGGGCAAAGTGGGAGCTGAAATTATGAAACTCTCTCTGGGCTGTCGGTGATTGGAGAGATGGGCGTTATTTCATTTGAAAACCGAGACTCGGAACTTCCTGATGGAGAAGTGTGAGAGAAGATTGTGGTTAGTGGCAGTTGCCGGGGAGATCGAGAGGAGAGGGAGAAAAGTCAAAGTCACAGCTGTGACAGCTCAAGTGCTCTGCTTATCTGTAATATTTAGACAGTAATGTACAGCACAGGACAAACCAGTTTAGAATGTGACCGTGACATGTAAATGTGACGACACGTTCTTGTTTCTGGGCTCATTGAGGTCGGGGTATAATTCTCGATGCGAGGTTCATATCCCGGCGAATCCCTAATTTAGCCCGGGACTTTTGATCTTGAGCTGCGGTTCAAACTTTTGCGATGAGGGAAAGGAAGTCCCCAAATCACTCCACCTGAATCTCAAGCGCTTTCGGAAGAAATTCAGTTCAAACAATCAGGGCTTTAAAGGCACCTCAATGACCTGCACTTTCATTGAACGAGCTTTGCTTACAATTGCATTCGACCTTGAAACTGCTCTGGTCTTTCCCCTCACTGAAGCAGAGTGAGGCCGCTCTGTATCTGTGAGCATGTCGGTGACGAGGTTCGCTCTGATATTGGTCGCTTTCAATTTTTAAAATTTCACCAAACTCAGGGAAAAGAAACCGGGAATCGAATTGTCCCTGTAAGTGATGAATTGAAGGGATTGGTGCTCCAAGCAGATCTGGAAAATGCGCAGTGCGGTCGCTCAGGAATTCCAAATCCACCCTCTCACCACTCGGCGATCATATTAACTGAGCTTTACTCTGGCCCAGTGTCACCGCGCTGAAATCGAGTATTTCTCCGGCACGTTTCTCTTAACTTCACAGTTGCTGGTTTAAGAGTGAAGACCGGCTCGTTGGATTTTCACTCCTGCAAGTTTCAACCATTCATTTTGGAAAAGTAAACTGACAGTAGACAGCTGTTATATTGGTCACTGCAATCAAAAAGTTGAGCTCAGTGAGTTACTGGTTCAGTGGGTGAATTCTTCACCTGTCTCGGTGGTGCTATCGGTTGGTGCGAAAGTTTGATGTTTCGAGCCCTAATTTTATTTTCCCTCAGGATTCATCACCTCAAAGTTCCAGGGTTTCAATGTGTGTTTTGTCTGCAAGAAAATGTACCGTGATCATTGCCGGCTGAGCAGGGCTGATATTCCACCATTTACCCTGTTGTCGGAGAGCAGGCACATGAATCATATAAAGGAATGGAACATTGGCTTCACAGAAATCACAATTCATAACCCATTTATTTTAAACGGGTTTATTTTAAATGAGTTAACACCAGCCTTAAATGGTAGACTCAGGACTGTCACACAAACAGGTTAAATCGTCATAGAATAATTACTACGGTCATTTTTAGACTGGACGCCTCACGGCGACATTGCTGTCAGTGAAGAGAGACGAGAAAGACCAAAGTGCCGTTTGCCCCTCTCAGTGTGGCCCTGAAGGACTGTGTCCAGGCTGAAGTTATGTTCCCACCGGACGATCCTCCCCCCAGATAGTCCTTTCTGAGCTCCAGTCAGGTGATGCTAAACACTCAGGTGGGAAAGACCAAAATCTACAACAAGGTGATTAAAACAAAGCTGATTTATTTAACAGATACCCAGAATATTAAACTCCAGCCCAGTTATAGGGCTTATTAACATCAGGAGAAACAAACCCCAACTGTCAGAATGAACATGGTTCAGTCCTGGATGGGATTAACAGCAGAATCCAACTCCTGTCGTCACTTTTGAACTCCCTGGTGTCTCAGTACGTGTGATGACTGAGTGAATCCCTTCCCACACACGGAATCATAGAATCAGAGAAAGCTACAGCACAGAAGGAAGCCATTCGGCCCATCGTGTCTGTGACGGCCGAAAAAGAGCTATCCAGCTTAATCCCACTTTCCAGGGCTTGGTCCGTAGCCCTGTAGGTTACGGCACTTCAAATGCACATCCATGCACTTTTTAAATGAGTTGAGGTTTTCTGCCTCGACCACCCTTTCAGACAGTGAGTTCCAGACCCCGACCACCCTGTCCGCTTCTGTGTATCCTCGAACTTTATCACTGCTATCCGGAGGTCGAGGAGACAACCATTCGCTCCTCTATGACATAAATCGTGAATTATACCCTGACCCCGACGAGCCCAGAAACAAGAACGTGTCCTTAAATTAAAGTGTTACAGACACATTCTATGAGAGGTCTGTCTGTGCGATGAAATGGTGTTTTTGAACAGTCATTCTGATATCGGTTTCCTCCTCAAACCTCAACAAATACCAATTCCAAAGTGTGACTTTGTTGCTGAATTCCACAAATTAGGTAAAAATAATAAATTACACAAAACACTGCTGGGAGTTAAACCCAGGATCGCCTGTTTACAAGACAGATGTTTTAACCAACTGAACCACAGCACCAATTCACAGCACCTGTTCCCCACCTCGTCTCACTAATATCGATCAGCGACACGTTACTGTCTGTTCGAGGCACAGACCGTTTTATCTTTGTCTGTTTCCCTTGTCCGTTTACCTGTGCATCCTGATACTGCCTGCATTTCTCGCTGTGTTTATCTTTGTGTATCCATCAGTGTGTTGATACACGGATGATTAAGTGTGCTTGTGTTTGTTACATTAAATAAATTCAGGGTTCAGACAATTCTCGCTCTGACACTGGAGAACTATTGAGCTGAACTTTACAGCGAAGTCTTGTTTATTGTGGTGCTGAAACGAAAAAACCGAAGAGGTCCAAAAAGGGAAAAGGAGAAAAAACTTGTGAGGGAAAATAACGACAACAATCAAGGTATTTACAGGTATATTAAGAGAAAGAAGGGTGACTAAGAGTAATGTGGGACCCTTAAAGACAGATGGAGGTGATATTGTAATTGAAAATCAGGAAATGGCAGAGTTGCTAAATATTTACTTTGCATCGGTCTTCATAGAAAAGGATGAGGCGAACATAGCAGAGACACGAGGAAAACTGTAAATAAATCAAGGGGATTCAGTGTAAATAAAATAATGGCAATGGAGAAAATAATGAGATTGAAGATTGTCAAATCTCCAGGACCTGATGTTTACCATCCCAGGGGAATAAGAGGAATAGGTAAGGAACTTGTACATGCTGACTCATGATCGATCAAAACTCTCTTGATTCAGGAATTGTTGCTTTAATTGAAACATTGTCAATGTCACTCCATTATTTCGGATGGGTCGGAGAGATAAAGTTGGAAATTCTAGGCCTATCAATCTGACACCTGTTGTGGGGAAGTTACCAGTATCCGTTATTGGGGAAAGAATGACTGAGCACTTGGATAAATATGGAGTAATCAGAGAGAGCCAGCATGGATTTGTAAAGGGGAAGTCAAGTCTAACAAAGCTCGTTGAACTTTTTGAAGATGTAACTAACGTGCTCGATAATGGAGTGTCTCTGGGTGTTAGATGGACATTGACTTCCAAAGGCATCCAATAAGGGACCACATAAGAGACTGTCAACAAAAATGAGAGTGCGTGGAATTTAAGGCAACCTATTGAAATGGGTCGGGAGTTGGTTAGAAGGTGGGAGGCAGAGGCCCGGGATAATAAGGGATGTACTCAAATTGGCCGGATGTGATGAGTTCCGGGGCATCAGCTTTTTCCGATATGTATAAATGACGGAGATGAAGGAATAGAGAGCCGAACACTCACGTTTGTCGCTGACATCGAGTTAGGAGGCGCAGTGAGTAGTGTAGATGGGAGCATAAAGTTACAAAGGGAAATTGATAGATTCAGTGAGTTGGTAAAACTGTGTCAGATGGAGCTTACATAGAATTACATCGAATGTACATCACAGAAACAGGCAATTCGGCCCAACTAGACGATACCGGTGTTTATGCTGCAGACGAGCCTCCTCCAACCCCTCTTCATCTAACCCGATGAGCAAACTCTAATATTCCCTTCTCCTCTATGTGCTTATCCAGCTTCCCCGTAAATGCATCCATTCTATTCGCCTTAACTACTCCTTGTGGTGGCGAGTTGAACATTCTAACGACTCTCTGGGTAAGTCTGTTTCTCTTGAATGCCAGATTGGATACATTAGTGACTGGATTATATTCATGGCCCCAATGTTTTGGAGTCCCCACTCCCACAAGTACGAACACCTTGTCGATGCCGAACCTATAAAGCCCTCACATAATCTTAAAGCCCGATATCAGGTCACCCTCAGCCTCCTCTTTTCTATACAGAAGAGCCCCAGCCTGTTCAAACTTTCAATATGGGGAAGTATAAGGTCATCTACTTTGGACGGAAGCAATATAGATCAGAGTATTTTCTAAATGGTGAGAAGCTCAGAACTATGGAGGAGCAGAGAGATTTAGGGATCGAAGTACAGAAATCACTAAAAGCCAGTGGACTGCTGAAAAAATAATTTGAAAGTCTAATGTGATGTTGGCCTTTATCTCAAGGGAGCTGGAATTCAAAGACGTGAAAATATGTTCCAGATAGAAAGCTCTGGTGAGACCCCATTTAAAGTATTGCATTCAGTTCTGGGCACACCCCTCAGGAAAGACATATTGGCCGTGGAGGGGATGCAGCGCAGTTTCACCAGAATGATACCGGGGCTAAAATGGTTACATTATGAGGACAAGTTGCGTGGACAAGGTTTGTATTTCCTCGTGTATAGAGGATTAAGTGGTGATGTAATTCAGGTGTTGAAGGTGATTCAATGATCCAATGGTGGGTGTGTGAGTTGGTGCTGAATCGGTCCCCTTCAGTGAAGAGAGGGTCAGCGGGCGCCTGACAGACACGGCTCGGAACGGGACTCGCTTCTCTCCGGCGGCAGCGGCTGGTTTCGAGAGATCTCTCTGTCTGCTGCTGTTACTCCGCCTCCCGCACTCTGGGAGAACCGTGGAGGTCGGTCCTCATTTTTCTCTTATGGATCCGGCTCCATCCGTTTACTGTTGACGGGAGTGCGTCTGATACCAAGTCAGTCAGAAGCGGGTGCAAATCACAACATAGGCACAGGCCCAAGGACTGGGGACTGGTTTGATATTGGGTCCTTTTTAAGGGATAGGTTGGAGAATGTACAATAATAGTGATCAGAATTAACTTTGAAACAATGAAGTTTTTTTCAGTTATTTCCCATTTCCACCCTCACCAGTTTTATACAGTAACAGGTAACAATGTTTGAGGGATGTGATGTCCAGTGTTGGTGGAATCAGTGTAATTTAACTTGATACATTGAAGAATCTCTTGTCTATCCCAGGCTCTTACCTTAGGTTTCGACCCTCACCTAGTTTAAAATTGGTCACTCACTGATATAAATAAACCAGTAACAATCCCGAAACCTCAGCGGGGATATTTGTTCCGATACTTAATGACGGTCCCAATTTCCACTGAAATTCTCAATCAGCAAATCCCAGAGGCTGTTTCGGGTTTGACAAACTGTGAAACAGATTGTTTTAAAAGCCGGAAAGAGGGAAAAACTGGTGGTTGATATGAAGTGTTATACATTATCTCTTTCTGTTTCAGATTTACAATTTCTCTTTGTGTGTTACTGACAGGAGAGGCTATAACGGAGCCCAGTGACTGGGTAACGAGCTGCACTGAGTCATTGGCCTGTGTTACAGACCGGCTCGTTGGACCTGCTCATTTCGTGAACTCGCTGGTGTCTCAGCACGTGTGATGACTGAGTGAATCCCTTCCCACACACGGAGCAGGTGAACAGTCTCTTAACCAATGGGCATGCGTTGATGTGTCAGCAGTTCATTTCTGCTTTCAAAGCTCGTCTCACAGTCACTGCATTAAAAGGTGACTCAACAGTGTGAACAAGTTAATGTTTCAGAAGGTGGGATGATCGAGTGAATCTCTTCCCACACACGGAGCAGGTGAAAAGTCTCTCCCCAGTGTGAGTGCGTCGATGTCTCAGCAGTTCGTTTCTGATTTTAAATCTCTTCCCACAGTCAGAACATTTAAAGGTCTCTCAGTGTGAACTCGCTGGTGTTTCAGCAGGGAGGATGACCAAGCGAATCCCTTCCCACACACTGAGCAGGTGAACGGCCTCTCCCCAGTGTGAGTGCGTTGGTGTGTCAGCAGATTAAATTTGCTTTTGTACCTCTTCTCACAGTCAGAACATTTAAAAGGTCTCTCATCGGAGTGAACTCGCTGGTGTCTCAGCAGGTGGGATGACCGAGTGAATCTCTTCCCACACACGGAGCAGGAGAACGGTCTCTCCCCAGTGTGAACTCGCTGGTGTTTCAGCAGGGTGGATGACCCAGTGAATCCCTTCCCAAACACAGAGCAGGAGAACGGCCTCTCCCCAGTGTGAGTGCGTTGGTGTGTCAGCAGATTAAATTTGCTTTTAAACCTCTTCTCACAGTCAGAACATTTAAAAGGTCTCTCATCGGAGTGAACTTGCTGGTGTCTCAGCAGGGTGGATGACCGAGGGAATCTCTTCTTACACACGGAGCAGGAGAACGGTCTCTCCCCAGTGTGGGTGCATTGGTGTGTCAGAAGATTACATTTGCTTTTAAACCTCTTCTCACAGTCAGAACATTTAAAAGGTCTCTCATCAGAGTGAACTCGCTGGTGTGTCAGCAGGTTGGATGACCGAGTGAATCTCTTCCCACACACGGAGCAGCTGAACGGGCTCTCTCCAGTGTGAACTCGCTGGTGTGTCAGGAGGTGGGATGACTGAGTGAATCCCTTCCCACACACGGAGCAGGTGAACGGGCTCTCCGCAGTGTGAACTCGCTGGTGTGTCAGCAGGGTGGATGACTGAGTGAATCCCTTCCCACACACAGAGCAGGTGAACGGCCTCTCCCCAGTGTGGGTACATTGGTGTGTCAGCAGATTCCTTTTGCATTTAAACCTTTTCTCACAGTCAGAACATTTAAAAGGTCTCTCCCCAGTGTGAACTCGCTGGTGTGTCTGGAGGCTGGATGACTGAGTGAATCCCTTCCCACACACGGAGCAGGTGAACGGCCTCTCCCCAGTGTGAGTGCGTTGGTGTATCAGCAGATTAATTTTGCTTTTAAACCTCATCTCACAGTCAGAACATTTAAAAGGTCTCTCATCAGAGTGAACTCGCTGGTGTGTCTGGAGGCTGGATGATAAAGTGAATCCCTTCCCACACACGGAGCAGGTGAACGGCCTCTCCCCGGTGTGAGTGCGTTGGTGTATCAGCAGATTAATTTTGCTTTTAAACCTCATCTCACAGTCAGAACATTTAAAAGGTCTCTCATCAGAGTGAACTCGCTGGTGTGTCAGGAGGTGGGATGACCGAATGAATCCCTTCCCACACACGGAGCAGGTGAACGGCCTCTCCCCAGTGTGACTGCGTCGATGAGTTTCCAGCTCTGAAGGGTAATTGAATCCCTTCCCACAGTTCCCACATTTCCACGGTTTCTCCGTGGTCCGGGTGTCCTTGTGTGTCTCCAGGTTGGACGATCAGTTGAAGCCTCGTCCACACAGAGAACACGTGGATGGTTTCTCCCCGCTGTGAACGGTGCGATGTTTTTTCAGGCTGTGAAACTGGTTAAAGCTCTTTCCACAGTCAGTGCACTGGAACACTCTCACTCGGGTGTGTGTGTCTCGGTGCTTTTCAACTCACACTGATGTTTGAAATCTTCTCCCACAGATAGAACAGACAAATGTTTCTCCTTCCACATTTAAAGGTCGATGATATTCAGGTCCTGATGAATCGAGTGACTCTGTCAGATCTTGACGTGATCTTTGATTTGAGTTTCCCTCTGCAAATCCTCCCCTGTAAAAGGAGTTTATAAAAGTTATCACTGTAATTACAGGATAGAAATTCAGATCAGATAACTCTCCTTTCTCTGGAACATTATTTCCTCTCTCATTCCTCAAAGCTGTAAATCTCCGTCCCACACACTCTCCATCCTCCCTGTGCTGAAATCCAAACCCATCGCATCATCTTTCATTGGCCCTAAACCATAAGTGAAAGGGTGAGAGAGGAATGTGAGAGAGTGAGTGTGAGAGAGTGAGTGTGGATTGGAATCAAAAATTGGCAGGCAGAACAGTAATTGAACAGTGGGAGGCCTTCAAGGAGGAGTTGGTTTGGGTGCAGAGTGGACAGATTCCCACGAGGAGGAAAGGAACAGCATCCAAAGCTAGAGCTCCCTGGATGACTGAAGATATGGAGATCACCATTTCTCCATCATTTACAGACACTCCCTGACCGATCACCATTTCTCCTTCATTTACAGACGCTCCCTGACCGATCCCCATTTCCCCTTCATTTCCCGGCGGGTAGTGAGGGGGGGATAATGTTCACTGTTTTATATTCGGGTCTGGGGCCGCACTCGGGGTTTGTAAAGCCTGAGCCTGGGCCTGAGCCCGGACCCGGGCCCCGGGGTTTATTGAGCCTCTTGCTCCGATCCTCTGACCTGCACCGAACGCGCTCCTCCCGCAGCCTCGACTGGCCGCGCATGCTCAGGACACACTGCCCGAAAATGAGTGAATACTGCGCCTGCGCACTGGGCTCCATTGATTCAGATAGGGCACAATCTGAACCGCGCTGCATGCTGGGTGCTGCAGCCGCCATTGATGATCTTAATATCAGGCCGAAAAACAAAGACATTGGAAGCAGATAATTCAAGTGTTTAATTATAATATAAATAATTCAATCGTTCAATTCATTTCATAAATAATTGAACGGATAATTTCATTAAATAATCAATTGTTTAATTTATTACATGAACAATTAGTATTTATTTATTGTATAAATAATCATAAAAATAATTCAATAGTTTAATTCATGAAATAAATTTTCCTTTGTTTAATTTATTGTATAAATAATTGTATATTTAGTTGAATTATTTATATGATGAATGAAACACTTGAATTATTTACATGATAAATTAAACAATTGTTTCTTTATGTAATAAATTTCACACTTGTATTATTTATATAATGATTTGAGCTATTGAATTATTTGTATAATAAATTAAACACTTGAATTATTTCTATCATAAATTAAACAATTGAATTATTTAGATAATCAAATGATCAATTCAATTATTTATACAATAAATTAAACAAATGTTTCTTTATATACTAAATTTAACACTTGTATTATTCATGGAATGAATTAAGCTATTGAATTATTTTTACAATAAATTAAACACTTGAATTATTCACACAATAAATTAAACAATTCATTATAAATTAAACTATTGGATTATTTATAATAAATTAGACACATGAATTATTATGTAATAAATTAAGCTGTTGAATTATTTATATAATGAATTAATGTATTGAATTATTTATATGATGAATTAATGTATTGAATTATTTATATAATATAAACTATTGAATTATTTATACAATTAGTGAACTAATTATACATTAAATTAAATAATTATTGATATAATAAATTAAACAATTGGCTTCTTTATATCATAAATTAAGCAATTGATTATTTTTATATTGAATTAAACTATTGAATTATTTAGATTACATTTTAAACAATTGAATTATTTAAATAATAAATTAAACAAAATGGCGGCCGGCGAGACGCCATCTTGGACAAAATGGCAGCCAGCGCGGCCACCATTTTGGAAAAAATGGCCACCGCCGCCTTATCAGATGGCGGCAAGTGGCCGGCAGAGTGCCCCCGGTGATCCCGCAGTGACCCCAGAGTGATGGCAGAGTGCAGCCCGTCAGCCCAGAGTGCAGCCGGTCAGCCCAGAGTGCAGCCAGAGCGGCGGCCTTTGTGTTTGGGCCACAACCACAACAACAACTTGTATTTATAATATATATTATCGATATATTGATAAAGTATTTATATATTTCTATGTGTTATGGCACGGGGACAGCAGGGGCCACCATCTTGGAAAAAGTATGTTTCGACCACCAGCACAACAGGTCCAACGACAACAATGTCCCAGTGACCTCCCCCCGCAGTGTCCCCAGAATGTCCCAGTGATCCTCAGTGTCCCCAGAATGTCCCAGTGATCCCAGAGTAACCCAGACATTACTCACGTGACCCCCATCGGGTCCAGGCTGCGGTGAAGGTCTCAGTCAGTCAGTCCCCAGCGGAGAGAACGATTCTTGGTCCAGGATTCCCCCTCATCCTCCTCCTCCTCACAAAATATCTCTTTCTGGATCATCTCCTTGCAGCATTTCTCGAAGAGATTTCTGAGGAGAGAGGGAATTGATTAAAATACAAAAGCAAGGGATTAAAAAGGCACAGCAAGAGCCCAGAGCTCCCTCCCTCCCTCCCACTAACTCTCTCTCTCGCTTCTCTCCCGAATCCAAGTTTGCAGGATTTTTCTCTGGTGCTTTGCCTCTGATTCCCTGACAGGTGTCTGTCTGTCTGTTTGTGCTGCTCAGTGTTTGCTGCAGAGTTCAAACCTCCCCTGGGTTTGTTTTCTCTTCTGTCCTGGGTCCCGGAGACACAATTTCTGGACTTTGTTGCAACTTCTGTCTGTTTCTTGCCATGTGGCTTTACTGTTTCTCTTGTTTGAATTAGCAGCTCCCCCCTCTCCCTGTTCAATCTCTCCCCCCCTCTCCCTGTTCAATCTCTCCCCCCCCTCTCCCTGTTCAATTCTCTCCCCCCCCTCTCCCTGTTCAATCTCTCCCCCCCTCTCCCTGTTCAATCTCTCCCCCCCTCTCCCTGTTCAATCTCTCCCCCCCCCTCCCTGTTCAATCTCTCCCCCCCTCTCCCTGTTCAATCTCTCCCCCCCCTCTCCCTGTTCAATCTCTCCCCCCCCTCTCCCTGTTCAATCTCTCCCCCCCTCTCCCTGTTCAATCTCTCCCCCCCCTCTCCTGTTCAATCTCTCCCCCCCCCCTCTCCCTGTTCAATCTCTCCCCCCCCTCTCCCTGTTCAATCTCTCCCCCCCCTCTCCCTGTTCAATCTCTCCCCCCCCTCTCCTGTTCAATCTCTCCCCCCCCCTCTCCTGTTTCAATCTCTCCCCCCCCTCTCCCTGTTCAATCTCTCCCCCCCCCTCTCCTGTTCAATCTCTCCCCCCCCTCTCCCTGTTCAATCTCTCCCCCCTCTCCCTGTTCAATCTCTCCCCCCCCTCTCCCTGTTCAATCTCTCCCCCCCCTCTCCCTGTTCAATCTCTCCCCCCCCTCTCCCTGTTCAATCTCTCCCCCCCCTCTCCCTGTTCAATCTCTCCCCCCCCTCTCCCTGTTCAATCTCTCCCCGTCAGGGAGCGGGTGAGAACGGGAGAGGGCGAGAACGGGAGAGGGGTAGAGAGGCAGCGAAAGCGAGGGAGTGACAGAGAGAGAGGGGGAGAGAGGGATAGAGCGAGAGCAACGGAGAGAGAGAAAAGACGGAGAGAGGGGGAGAGAGTGTGAGGGGGTCTCCTGCCAGAAAGCGGGACGTGAGTCAGTGAGGGTCCTGCAGGGTGTTTGGGTGATGTGCCTGTCATGGTTGAATAGCTGCCAGTGTGTGTGACCTGTGGGTTGTGCGTGTGCGGCTTGCAACAGTGGTAATGTGTGAGGGTGAGGGAAGCATCTGATTGAAAGAGTTTATTGCGAGGTGGGAGATGGGGGCCCCCCTTGCTGGTGAGAAGCCATTAAACAGCCCAGAGAAGCCTGGCTGCTCGCAGGAATCGGGTAAATCACCAGGCAGGACCAATCCACTCTCTGCCTCTCTCCCCATCTCTCTCCGTCTTTTTCTCTCTCTCTGCCTCTCCACCTCACTCTCTCTGTCTTTCACTCTCTTTGTCCCCGTCTCTCCCTCTGCCTCTCACCTCCTCTCTCTCTCTCTCTCTCTCTCCCCGACCTCTCTCTCTCTCTCTCTCTCTCTCTCGACCTCTCTCTCTCTCTCTCTCTCTCTGACTCTCTCCCCGCTCTTACTTTCTCTCTCTCCTCTCTCTCCCCCTTCCCTCTCTTTGCACTCGCCCCCTCTCTCTCTGTGCTTTTCTTCTCTCTGCCCCTCTCTCTCTGTTGTCTCTCTCAATTTCTCTTGTTTGGAAAGTACTCAGGTACGGTACGGCCCGTGTCTCAGTGTCAGCTCCTGCACATGTACAGCACACAGTGGGTAAAAGGTAACGATTCACTGAGAGATTGCAATGTTGACTGTAACGGTTATTTGAGGGGTTCAGTCCCGAAACGGGCTGTGTTTTGACAGGACACTTTTTCCAGTAAGGAGTTGAGTTTAGTTTAGGAGGTGGGTACAATCGTGTCTGGGACTCACTGGCCCTGTGAAATATTGAATTTTGCTCACAATATGGTGTGTTTGGATTAATAGGGGACAAGTTTAACTGCACTGGGCTTGATTGTTTTTTATAATCTCTCATTGACTGGGTCTTCAGACCAGGATGGGAGCTGCTTCTCTCTCTCTCTCTGTAAGATGATGTGGAGATGCCGGTGATGACTGGGTGGACAAATGTAAGGAATCTTACAACACCAGGTGATAGTCCAACAGTTTTATTTGAAATCACAAGCTTTCGGAGGCTTTCTCCTTTGTCAGGTGAGTGTGGAGGGGGGACTCGGTTTGGGGTGAGGGAAGAGGGGAGACAGGCTGTGAGGGTTTCAAATCAGTAAAATAGGTCCTTGAAATGTGGCTCATTCCAACAGACAGGTCTCCTGGTCAAACCAATCTGTTATTCGAATTCTTTGATTGCCTTGACAACCTGCAGTTGGAAAGATTATCTGTAATCACCAGGCATTGTTCTCTGACTAAAAAGCGGTGCCTTTCATGGAATCCCACACTCACCTGACGAAGGAGAAAGCCTTCGAAAGCTTGTGATTTCAATAAAACTGTTGGACTAAAACCTGGTGTTGTAAGATTCCTCACATCTCTCTGTAAACACCCTGAGGCAGTGAAACACTCTCTGACAAACTGTTCACAGGAGCCAACCCATCAGACATGGGGAATAGACAAATACCCGGGACTGGAAATGAGCCTCCCACCAACAGAGCAGAGAGAAGGAGGAAATCATCACACCTTCAAGGTTCTGTTAATTTACTGCTTTAAAGTTATGTTATGGGACCAGTGAGACTGAGAGACACACACACACACACACACACACACACACAGACTGTACAGTCAGGAGACACGTGATCCTTGCACAGACATTGGGTTTGAATTGAGCTGAGCTGTGCCACAATGAATATGGATTAAAATCTCAAATCCAATCAGTTTGCTCCCGAGCTTCCCATGTGTCTGTGTGGTTCCATTACAATACAATTTCACATGGGGGCCCAAAATGGCTCGGAATTAACACGATTTCTTTCTGAGTTGTCAGTGACCTTTTCAAAAATTAAACTTCAACTAAGAAAACATTTGGAGGCTGTTTTCACATTTGGGCCCTCTGCGTGCTGCAGGACACTCCCTGAAAGAGCTTTTAATTTCAATTAAGACCCCCAGATATGTCACATTGTCAGCCTCTGAATAATAGTTTGATCCACTTTGTGTTATTTCTGAAAAGTTGCACTTGCAATGA